>NC_053434.1:79701228-79780527 GCF_007990345.1 Gossypium hirsutum | reverse complement strand
TTCAATTCAAAACTTGGCTAATACACACATATACACACTAGTAAAGCATCCTCTCCCTTCCATCAATAACACATGCATTGCTTTAACATGCAAAATTATATTCGCCTTAGCACACAACTTCTAGCGATTCTTCTCCATTTAGCAACCAATCACATATGTGCTCACTCAAAATGCTAAAAGGAGGTTCAAGAATCATCAAGCACCATCACATGATCATTAACAAGCTTCATATTAGCATGCAATGCATTAACAAACTCACTAGCCAATCTTAACTCATCTATGTCTCATCAAAAATCAAAATCAACCAGAATGATGCATCCATGCGAGGTCATTTCCATCACATGCAGTTTAGCCATGGTAGTAAACTCAGCTAACACTAAAACATGCATGCATCTCATGGAACATCATCAAACATACCTTAGCCTAGCTACATGCATGGCCGAACCTTTCAACCTTTCTTCCTTCCTCCTTAAAATTTTTGGCCAAGGATGAACCAAAGGATGAGCATTTTTTTTCTTTGTTTTTTTCTTTCTAGTTTCGGCTAAATGAAGATGAGAAAGGGATGAACAAAAATTTTCTCCTTTCTTTTCTTTAGCTCACGGCAATGGGGGGGGGAAACAACTACACACATTTTTTTTTGTATTCATCATACTCCTTTTCATTATTTTATGCCCATGCCCTTATTTTATTTTTTTCCTACATACCTCACTAGGCCAACATGTTCCCAACATGTTTCCACCCATAGCATGGCCAACCACTAGCTCAAATTTTGGGTAATTTGACATGCAAACCCATCATTTTCACAACATGCATTAATAGACCATTTTAAATTAGCCTATCATATTTTCACCATGTCTCATATCAATCCCTATTTAATAATTTCTCATGCAATTGGCAAAATTGGAGAATGAAACTTCCACATACTCATGTACACACATAATAAGCATAGAATATGGAAATCAATTATTTTATGACTCGGTTTTGTGGTCCCGAAACCACTTCCCGACTAGGGTCAATTTTGGGCTGTCACAACTCTCCCCACTTAAAAATTTTCGTCCCGAAAACTTACCGGTAAATAGGTTTGTGTATCGTTCTTTCATCGAGCTCTCGGTTTCCCAAGTAGGTTCCTCGATCCGTTTTGAGCCATAACACCTTAACTAACGGAACCCTTTTGTTTCGCAAGTCTTTCACTTCACGAGCTAGGACACGCATCGGTTCTTTTTCATAACTCATATCGGCTTGAATTTCAACCTCTGATGGGCTAATTATATGCGATGGATCAGATTGATAGCGTCGAAGCATCGAAACATGAAAGACGTCGTGAATCTTTTCAAGATCAGGGGGCAAAATCAATCTATACGCAACCGGACCAACTCGTTCGGAGATTTCGTACGGCCCAATGAATCTCGGGCTCAACTTGCCCTTACGGCCAAACCTGAGTACCTTTTTCCAAGGCGAGACTTTAAGGAACACTTTATCTCCCACCTGATATTCAATGTCCTTTCGTTTCAAATCCGCATACGATTTTTGACGATCTGTGGCTGCTTTCAGACTTTCACGGATTACCTTTACTTTCTGTTCGGCATCCTTAATCAATCAACTCCGAAAATTTTACTTTCACCGAGCTCGGTCCAAAACAATGGTGTACGGCATTTACGACCGTACAAAGCCTCGTAAGGTGCCATCTTAATACTTGATTAAAAACTTATTGTAAGTGAATTCAATCAAAGGTAAATACCGTTCCCATGAACCACTGAACTCGAGGATGCAACATCTCAACATATCCTCAAGTATCTGAATTATCCGCTCAGATTGACATCGGTTTGGGATGAAAAGCAGTGCTAAAATGCAGCTTGGTACCCAAAGCTTCTTGCAATTTCCTCCAAAATCGCGAGGTGAATCTCAGATCTCTATCCGACACGATAGAAATAGGTACCCCGTGTAATCTCACAATCTGAGAAACGTACAATTCAACTAGTCTATCCAATGAAAAATCCATACACACGGGATAAAGTGAGCCGACTTAGTCAGTCTATCGACAACAACCAAATCGCATCCTTCTTACTTGTTGACAATGGCAGTCCGGACACAAAGTCCATTGTGACTCGATCCATTTCACTCGGGTATCATGATCGGCTGAAGTAATCCTGAAAGCTCTTGATGTTCGCTTTCACTTGTTGACATATTAAACATCTCGAAACAAGGTCGGAGATGTCTCATTTCATACTATGCCACCAAAACCAACGTTTCAAATCGTTGTACATTTTCGTACTCCCCGGGTGACTTGACATTCGGCTACAATGGGCTTCGTTCAGAATCATCGAAATGAGTTCCGAACTCCTTGGAACACACAAACGACTTTTGAACCTCAAACAATCATCATCATCAATTGAAACTCCGATTCCTTGTTCAGAGCACACTCAGCCCGTTTGCAACCAATTCATCATTAACTTTCTAGGCTTCACGAATTTGATGAATCAATAATGGTTTGGCTTTTAATTCAGCAACTAACACATTGTCAGGTAGAACAGACAAATGCACATTCATTGCTCGTAAAGCAACCAATGACTTCCGGCTTAAGGCGTCCGCAACCACATTAGCCTTTCCCGGGTGGTAATCAATGACAAGCTCGTAATCTTTCAACAACTCAAGCCAACGTCTTTGTCGCAGATTTAAGTCTCTTTGAGTCATCAAATATTTGAGACTTTTGTGATCCGAAAATACATGGCACTTTTCACCAAATAAGTAATGTCGCCATATTTTTAAAGCAAATACGATGGCAGCTAGTTCAAGATCATGGTCGGATAATTTCTCTCATGTGGCTTTAATTGTCTCGACGCATAGGCCACAACTCGACCTTCTTGCATCAATACGCAACCCAACCCAAGTAGGGATGCGTCACTATAAATGACAAACTCTTTGCCTGATTCGGGTTGCACTAAAATTGGAGCTTCAGTCAAATGAGTTTTCAGTTGATCGAAACTTTTCTGACATTTCTCCGTCCATTCGAACTTAACATCCTTTTGAAGTAGCTTCGTCATTAGTGTGGCTATCATCGAGAAACCTTTGACAAATCGTCGGTAATAACCGGTGAGCCCCAAAAAGCTCCGAACTTCGGTAATATTTCTTGGAGGCTTCCAGTTAAGTATGGCTGAAATTTTGCTCGGGTCAACTTGAATACCCGATGCGGATACCACATGACCCAAGAAGCTAACCTCTCTTAACCAGAACTCACACTTACTGAACTTAGCATATAACTGCTTATCCCGCAAAATTTGCAACACCAGTCTCAGGTGCTCAGCATGTTCGGTCTCATCTCTTGAATAGACCAAGATGTCATCAAAGAACACAACTATGAACCGATCCAAATATGGTCTGAAGATCCGATTCATCAAATCCATAAATACCGCAGGGGCATTAGTGAGCCCAAACGGCATCACTAAGAACTTGTAGTGACCATATCTCGTTCTGAAGGCAGTTTTGGGTATGTCCGAATCTCGAATTCGCAACTGATAATAGCCCGATCTCAAATCTATTTTGAGAACATTGAGGCTCCCTTCAATTGGTCGAACAAATCATCGATACGCGGTAACGGATATTTGTTCTTTATCGTCACTTTATTCAGTTGACGATAGTCAATGCACAACCTCATGGTTCCGTCCTTCTTTTCACGAACAATACTGGTGCACCCCAAGGTGAGAAACTTGGTCGAGCAAAACCTCTATCCGTCAATTCTTGCAACTGAGCTTTCAACTCTTTTAACTCGGTTGGTGCCATACGATACGGAGCTATCGAAATCGGCGTAGTCCCAGGTACAAGCTCAATACCAAACTCTACCTCCCGAACAGGTGGTAAACCCGGTAATTCTTCAGGAAAAACATCCGGGTATTCACAAACCACCGGCATAGATTCGGGTTTCTTGTCTAATTCTTTGTCATCCAGTACATACGCAAGGTATGCTTCGCACCCTTTTCTTACATATTTCTGGGCCAACATTGCTGATATTACAGCTGGCATCCCCTCCAAGTCCGTAGACTCAACTCGGATTACTTCGTTATTTGCGCACCTCAAATCAATAGTCTTGCTTTTGCAATTCACAACCGCATCATGCGCGGTCAACCAATCCAAACCAAGAATAACATCAGATTCATCAAACGGCAAAAGCATCAAGTCCGCCGGAAAACAGGAACCTCGAATTTCTAGGGGACATTTCTTACACACTTTGTCGACAAGCACGTAACGACCCAAGGGATTTGGCACCCGAATTACGAACTCAGTAGACTCAATAGGTAAAGTCTTACTGGATGCTAAGGTTTCACATATGTAAGAATGAGTAGAACCGGGGTCAATCAAAGCAATTACATTAGTATCCAAGAGAGTAAAATTACCGGTAATAACATCAGGCGAAGAAGCATCCTCGCGGGCACGTATAGCATAAGCTCTAGCAGGCGCACGAGCCTCGGATTTGGTCGTAGCATCTCTAGATCCTCTCTGACCACCACCAGCATTGCCCGTATTTCTAGATGGTCTACCTCGAGCAGTGGTAGCACCCGGTTTCCCACTCTGATTTACATTCTGTTCAGACAACCTCGGGCAATCTTTAATGAAGTGGTCAACCGATCCGCACTTGTAATAGGAGCGGTCAGGGAATCTACAACTCCCCGAATGCCATTTATCGCAATATCGACATTTCGTTCTGTCTCGACGTTCATTCCCAACACTGGCGACCGAAGTGCCTCGTGTACCCACAGGGGGTCGATCACGATCTCGTCTAAAAAGGCCCGAAGTGCCTCTCGACCAGCCCACATCATCTCGAAATTTCTTCGATGCCTGTTGAAGAGACTTTCCCGAAGATCTTTTACGAAACTCTCCAGTTCCCTCATCAAATTTTTGTTTTTCTTTTCTAAGCTCTTCGGCTTTACAAGCTCGCTCGACGAGTACTACGAACTCTCGTATTTCAAGAACGCCAACGAACATTTTTATATCTTCATTCAACCCATCCTCGAAGCGTTTACACATAATAGCCTCGGACGAAACACATTCCCGAGCGTATCTACTAAGTCTAACAAATTTTCGCTCGTAATCAGTAACTGACATAGAACCTTGCTTAAGCTCAAGAAATTCCTTCCGTTTTTGATCAACAAATCTCTGACTGATATTCTTTTTCCGAAACTCAGTTTGGAAAAACTCCCAAGTTACTTGCTCTCGGGGCACAACAGAAGTCAGAGTACTCCACCAATAGTAGGCAGAATCGCGTAGCAAGGAGATAGTACACTTTAGGCATTCATCGGGTGTACAAGATAGCTCATCGAGTACCCGGATAGTGTTGTCCAACCAAAATTCAGCTTGCTCGGCATCGTCGCTATCCGTAGCCTTAAATTCAGTAGCCCCATGTTTTCGGATTCTGTCAACTGGGGGCTTATTTGACCTTATTTGGTCAGTTACCGGAGGTATTGTAGGTGCGGGGGTGGTATAGTCGGGAATGGAGGTTGTGGAACAGCCGTATTAGTTCGAATGTATTGGTTGAACCAATCATTCATCACGCTATAGAAAGCTTGTCTAGCTTCCTCATTCGGGTTACTAGCATTAGGTTGAGAGTCCGCCGGCGCTGTCCCTTGTGCGGGAGCAAGCGCTACACTCTCAAGATCACCAGCTACCTCTCGGTCGAGATCAGGATCCATTACTATTAATAAACACATTTACAATTGTCAGAAATCACCACACTATCAAGTAATCACATAAAATGGCATGTATAGCTAGACCCAACGCATTACGGTAGTCCTAGAATCGACTAAACCGTAGCTCTGATACCAATCAAATGTAACACCCCGAACCCGAGACCGACACCGGAGTCGAACACGAGTGTTAACAGACTTTAAGCCCCTTATAAAAAAATTTCCCAGACACTGCCAATCTGCGTACTAGTCTCTTTAAAAATCATATCTTGAGTTTCACAACTCGGAATCCAATTCCGTAAATTTTCCCTGAAACTAGACTCAAATGCCCATCTACAAATATTTTTCTAGAATTTTTGGTTGGGCCAATTAGTACAGTTTATTAGTCAAAGTCTCCCATGTTACAGGGATCGACTACCCTGACCTTTGCGCATTACGACTTGGATATCTCCCTGTACAGGGCTTCAATACTGATGTCATTTGTTTCTATAGAAACTAGACTCAGAGAGGAATCTATCCATATATGGTATGACTCCTAATTATCTATGGTTAATTTATAATGAATTTCCAAAGTCGGAACAGGAAATCCAGAAACCGTTCTGGCCCTGTCTCACGAGAACCTGAATATCTCTTAACATACTGTCCGTATGATTGTTTCGTTACTTTCCTATGAAAGTAGATTCATCAAGGTTTGTTTACATAATTTATTCACTATTTAATTCCCTTCCTACTATTTTTAGTGATTTTCCAAATCTACATCACTGCTGCTGTCAGCATCTGCCTTTAAGGTAGACTTTACCTATTTCATGGTTTCCACGATTCAACTAGCCCTTTTTGCATAAATAGCACAATTTATGAAAGTGATTAACCATCCCCATGGCCAATCCTTGTCAAGCATATCCACACCAAATGATTATAACAATATACTCAAACACATATAAGCCATTTTCGCATGGCTATCCAAAATTTATACAAGTCCAAAGGGTCCACGACCCACAACAAACGGGTAGTCCTATACATGCCATTTCGAAGTTCAACCAAAATTGTACCAAAAGGGGGCTTTGATAGTGTGGGCGACTTTGACCTCAAGATCCCGAGTCCGATAGCTGGAGAACCAAATCTATAAAACAGAGGAGCAATGAAACGGAGTAAGCAATTTATGCTTAGTAAGTTTTGAGCAAGGAATTCCAGCACAACAAAAGTATAGCATTCATATAGCTAAACGGATAATTTCATATGCACAAATTTACGATATCGTACTTGCTTCACATTATCAACCCTTATGTACATACACAAAAGATCAACTCAGCCAAAGGCCGGTAGCTCGTTTATCAACTGAGCGAATACTTATTTGTATGGGCTCAACTAAATTCAAGCACATACGAAACATACCTCAATGTTGGGATGTTTCGAGAGTATTAACTGGAATTTTACAGCAAGTTCATTCATTCCCAAATCACGTACCTTCGGAATTTAACCGGATATAGCTCCTCGTTCAAATGCCTTCGGGACATAGCCCGGTTATAGTAATTCGCACAAATGCCTTCGGGACTTAACCCGGATTTAGTAACTCGCACAAATGCCTTCGGGCTTAGCCCGGAATTAGTATCTCGCACAAATGCCTTCGGGCTTAGCCCGGAATTAGTATCTCGCACAAATGCCTTCGGATCTTAGTCCGGATATTGTCACTTAGCACAAGCCTTCGGGACTTAGCCCGGACATCATTCAAATAACCATGCACATTTAACAATAAATCATGGCCCATTCGTATTTCATTTTCGTTAGCAAAACTCAAACACAAGACATTTATCATTCTTGCAAATTCAGCTCAATAGCCACACGAAGAGCATGATTTTAATTTGCTTAAAACATGATCTAATCACATCATAATTTAAGCTCTTTTACTCAAGAACTTACCTCGGGTGTTGTCGAACGATTCCGATAGCTATTCGACCACTTTTTCCTTCCCTTTATCGGATTTAGTTCCCCTTTGCTCTTGAGCTTAATTAAACAAATAAATTGATTTAATCATTTGAGCATCGAAAAGAGGAACACAAGGCACTTAGCCCATATTTATACATTAGACATTAAAGTCACATATGTACGGAATCATGAATCAAACTCAACATTTTAGCTAATTTTTCCCCCTTGGCCGAATATGCATGTCTATTTTGGGGCCGATTTCAACACTTAATACATTCTACAAGTATGGTCACTTCTATTGACTAAACACCCTTTTGTTTCAAGTTCAAAACTTGGCTAATACACACATATACACACTAGTAAAGCATCCTCTCCCTTTCCATCAATTTAACACATGCATTGCTCTTTAACATGCAAAAGTTATATTCGGCCTTAGCACACAACTTGCTAGCCGATTCTTCTCCATTTAGCAACCAATGCACATATGTGCTCACTCAAAAATGCTAAAAAGGAGGTTCAAGAATCATCAAGCCACCATCACATGCATCATTAACAAGCTTCATATTTAGCATGCAATGGCATTAACACAAACTCCACCTAGGCCGAATCTTAACTCATCCTCATGCCTCATCACCACAACATCAAACATCAACCAAGAATGATGCATCCATGGCCGAGTGTCATTTCCATCACATAGCAAGATTTAGACCATGGGCTAGGTAGAACTCAAGCTAACAACTAAAACATGCATGCATCTCATGGAACATCATCAAACATACCTTAGCCTAGCTACATGCATGGCCGAACCTCTTCAACCTTTCTTCTTCCTTCCTCCTTAAAATTTTTGGCCAAGGATGAACCAAAGGATGAGCATTTTTTTTTCTTTGTTTTTTTCTTTCTAGTTTCGGCTAAATGAAGATGAGAAAGGATGAACAAAAATTTTCTCCTTTCTTTTCTTTAGCTCACGGCAATGGGGGGGGGGAAAACAACTACACACATTTTTTTTTTGTATTCATCATACTCCTTTTCATTATTTTATGCCCATGCCCCTTATTTTATTTTTTTCCTACATACCTCACTAGGCCAACATGTTCCCAACATGTTTCCACCCATAGCATGGCCAACCACTAGCTCAAATTTTGGGTAATTTGACATGCAAACCCATCATTTTCACAACATGCATTAATAGACCATTTTAAATTAGCCTATCATATTTTCACCATGTCTCATATCAATCCCTATTTAATAATTTCTCATGCAATTGGAAAAATTGGAGAATGAAACTTCCACATACTCATGTACACACATAATAAGCATAGAATATGGAAATCAATTATTTTATGACTCAGTTTTGTGGTCCCGAAACCACTTCTCGACTAGGGTCAATTTTGGGCTGTCACACTCTACAACTCACTCTAACCGATCACTCCTCTATCCAAATCCCCTATTTTGTCCTACAATTCCTCCATGCTATCACTCCCCTCTCAACCATTCAATTTAAAGTCCATTCAATCACCTCAGTTTTGGCCAACCTAGGACTCTTCCACGACACTTGTAGCAAAATAAAATGCTCATTTTGCATCGCCAAGCCTCGAACCTCAAATCGTAAGGAACACTCCACACGTCACTTACCCCTAGACCAATAGGCCCTTTTTGTCATGTTTTATCCATATTTATTTAAGAAGCCTACTGACAGAGACATGGTTTATTTAATTAAAAACAAAATTTCGTACAAGCCAAGGCTTGAACTCAGGACTTCTCCAACACTTCTTAGGACACTTAGCCACTGAAGGAAGCATGCATTTATGCAACAAAACATAAAAAATAAATACTTAGATTTTGGGGCGTTACAACTCTACCCCATTAAAAGAAAATTTCGGCCTCGAAATTTACCTGGTGAAAACAGATAAAGGTATTGTTGTCACATCACCTCTTCGAGTTTCCACGTGGCCTCCTCTCAGCTGTAATTGTGCCAAAGTACCTTAACCCGTGGGATAGACTTCTTCCTCAGGACCTTAACATCCTAGTCTAGAATTTGAACCGGTTTTTCGTCAAAGGTTAGATCTGGCCTAACCCCAATCTCTTCAGTTGAGATAATATGAGCAGGATCAGAGCGATAGCGCCTCAACATAGAGACGTGGAACACATCATGAATTCGGTCCAATTCTGGAGGTAACTCTAGCTGACAGGCAACTGGTCCCACACGTTTTAGTATACGGTAAGGCCCAATGAACCTAGTGCTCAACTTGCCCTTCTGTCCAAACCTTATTACCTTCTTCCATAATGAGACCTTGAGAAAGACGAAGTCCCTCATAGAATTTTCAATCTCCTTACGTTTCAGATCTGCATACAAATTCTATTTGTCTGATGCTACCTTCAGTCGATCCCGAATTAGTCTAACTTTAGCCTCGGTATCAGAAACTAATTCAGGGCCCAAAACACGCCGCTCGCCCAATTCAGTCCAACACGAAGAAGTGCGACACTTATGGCCAGACAATGCCTCGTAAGGTGCCATCTGTATGCTAGGCTGATAGCTATTGTTATACGTAAGCTCTGCTAGTGGCAAGTACTCCTCCTAGCTGCCTGAAAAATCTGTCACACAACTCTTTAACATGTCCTCTAGTATCTGAATCACCCTCTCTGATTGACCATCTATCTGAGGATTGAATGCAGCACTGAAGTCTAACCTTGTACCCAGAGCTTCATACAACTTCTTCCAAAATCAAGACATGAAACGAGGATCCCTATCGGATATTATGGAAACCGGTACCCCATGCAGTCTCACAATCTCAACCACATATAATTTAACCAACTTCTGCAATGAGTAATTAGTACGAACAGGTATGAAATGGGTAAATTTGGTCAATCGATCCATGATGACCCATACTGAATCCTTCTTAGATGGCGTTAGGGGTAGCCTACTAACAAAGTCCATAGTTACTCTCTCCCACTTCCAAAATGGAATCTTAACTGGCTGAAGTAACCCTGAAGGCAACTGATGTTCAGCCTTAACCTACTGGCAAGTCAGGCATTTACCCACAAAGTCGGTAACCTCACGTTTGAGACCTAGCCACCAATACAACTCACAAAGGTCTCGGTACATCTTATTTCCATTGGGATGCATAGCATAAGGGCTACTATGCGCCTCTCGCAGTATAAACTGCCTCAAATCAGTATCTTTTAGTACACAAACTCTCCCACAGAAACAGAGTACCCCTTCGTCATTCAATCCAAAATCTGATGTGCTACAATTCTCAATTTGTCGGAATCGATGACCCAGTGACTCATCCTCTAGCTGTTTACCCTTAATCTGCTCAATCCACGTCGGTTTAACCTGAAGTTCGGCCAACAGACTACCATCATAAAATAAGCTGAGACAAGCAAACATCGCCCTCGGATCAGTCATAGCCCTACGGCTTAGTGCGTCAGCCACCACATTAGCCTTTCCAGGATGGTATTCGATCATACAGTCATAGTTTTTAAGCAGCTCAATCCATCTACGCTGCCTAAGATTTAACTCCTTCTGAGTGAGGAGATACTTGAGGCTCTTGTGATCCGTGTAAATGATACACTTCTCACCGTACAGGTAATGCCTCCAAATTTTCAGTACGAATACCACATCGGCCAATTCCAAGTCATGCGTCAGAAAATTCGGCTCATGAGTCTTAAGCTGACAAGATGCATATGCCACCACCTAACCCTCTTGCATCAACACACATCCCAAACCAATATGTGATGCATCGCTGTAGATAGTGAATACATTTCCAAACTCTGGCTGTATTAAGACCGGGGCCTCAGTTAGAACCTTTTTAAGTTTTTCAAAACTCTCTTGCTGCTTATCTGTCCAGTCAAACGATACCCCTTTACGCAACAACTTAGTTAGAGGTGTAGCAATTAATGAAAACCCCTCAAGAAAATATCTATAATATCCTGCTAGACCCAGAAAACTTCGAATCTCAGTACCATCTTAGGCGGCTTCCAGTTTAGAACAGCTTCAATTTTCTGAGGATCAACCCTAATTCCTTCAGCAAATACCACATGGCCTAGAAATGTTACCTCTTGTAACCAGAACTCACACTTATTGAACTTGGCATACAGTTGTTTCTCCCTCAGAATCTGCAGAACAACTCAGAGATGTGTGTCATATTCATCTTCATTCCTCAAATACACTAGGATGTCATCAATAAAAACCACTACAAGCCGATTTAGATAGGGCTGAAACACTCGGTTCATCAAATCCATAAAATCTACTGGTGCATTTGTCAGTCCAAACTGCATCACTAGGAACTCGTAATGACCATAATGAGTCCTAAATGCTATCCTGAAAACATTAGTCTCTTTGACCCTCAATTGATGGTACCCCAATCGGAGATCAATCTTAGAGAAAACCGAAGCTCCTTGGAACTATTCGAATAGATCATCTATCCTCGGTAGGGGGTACTTGTTCTTAATAGTCAGTTTATTCAATTACCGGTAATCGATGCACATACGCATGGATCCATCCTTCTTTTTAACAAATAAAATCAGTGCTCCCGATAGAGACACACTAGGGCGGATAAACCGCCGATCCAGTAACTCTTGAATCTGAGCCTTAAGCTCCACTAGCTCATTCAGTGCCATTCTATAAGGGGCGATGGACACCGAAGCTATACCAAGCAGGAGCTCTATCCCAAATTCAACTTCACGGCTTGGAGGTAACCCAGGTAGTTCATTAGGAAAAATGTCTGGAAAGTCTTTGACTGTTCTAATATCTTTAATAGAAGAACCCTCAGAATCTGAAGCACCGATGTAGGCTAGATACGCCTCACAACCCTTACGAACCAATTTCTCAGACCTTAGTGCAGAAATCACATTTGACAGATAATTCTGACGCTCTTTAATTACAACTACCTCATCACCCTCTACAGTTTTTAGTACCATTCGTTTGGTAGCACAATCTAAGTTTACTTGATGTTTAACCAGCCAATCCATTCCCAGAATTAAGTCAAATTCTCAAAAGGGAGTTCCATTAAATCTGCCAAAAAGATCACTCTTTGAACCTCCAAAGGTACATCTCTGAACAATTTATTTACCCTCATTGACTGCCCTAATGGACTTAACACCGTAACCTCACTCGTAGTGCTTTCAACCATTATACCCAAAGTCTCAGATAGAATGCATGCTATATAGGAATGCGTAGATCCAACATCAATAGTGCAATATAAGGTATATTATGAAAAAAGAACGTACCCGTATTAACATCTAGGGCGTCTCTGTCCTCTCGATGATGTGCAGCATAAACCAAAGCTGGCTGCCTCACCTCAGTATAACCAGCACCTCTGCCCGGTACCCTCTGACCACGGCCTGATCCATTTCTACCTCTAGCCTGACCATGGCCTCTCGGTAACTGCTGACCACCCCTCGGCTACTGTACCTTACCCAAACCTTTTGCTTGCATCTGTTCAGGCCTCCGTGGGCAATCTCTAATACGGTGCTCTAATGATCCGTACCTCAAACATGCTCTAATCAATTTCCAGTATTCGCCTTGATGGCATCTCCAACAATCCGCACAGAGCTACGGTCTAGTAGCAGTAATAAGGGGCCCAACTCTAACTGGCCCATCAACTCTGGGCTTTTTCTTAGGCCTCTGAAATGAACTTGAGGGCTTTGAATCCCTCTCGTTCCTATCCTTTTCCTTCTCATGTTTTTGGCACTTAGCCAACTTTACATCCTCGGTGATCTTTGCCTTATCGACCAAAGTAGCAAAACCTCACTCCCTCTGTGGAGCAATTAAAACCTGTAGACTATTTTTGAGATCGTCCTCGAATGAACACAGCGCTCATATTCAATTGCCACCATCCCACGCGCATAATGGCTCAATCGTAAAAATTCAGCCTCATATTCAGCCACTGATTTATCCCACTGAGTCAAGTTCAGAAACTCTCTCCTCCGAGCATTGACTTTACTAGAGTCCACATACTTTCCCTAGAACGCAGTCTTGAAAAATTCCCAAGTCAATGGGTCAGGCTGAGTAACCTTTTTAACTGTAAGCCACCATTGATAGGCTTCATCTCGTAACAATGACACTGCACCTTTTAGTTTCTGCTCGGGGGCACAACCAAGGTTGTCCATGATCCTCTCTATGGCCTCAATCCAATATTCAGCCACATTAGGGGTAACTCCAGCAATACCCCTAAAACTCTCAGCCCCATTAGACCGGAGTCGTTTTGCAACCGACCCACGGCCCATAGTACCAGTATTGGCCCAAGGACCCTCTTTAGAATTCGTAACATAGCTTGGGATAGTGCGTTGTCCCCAGCCGTACGATCGTACCCAGTCTCAGTCACAGGTGAAGCTAGTGCCTCTCTAGCTTCAACGTTAGGCATGTGGCTGGATGACAAAGACCCAGCCCGAACACCTCCACGGCCTCCGCTGCAACCTCTTGTACCCCTTCCACAAGTACCTCTGGTGCTCATTGTGACAGCCCAAAATTGACCCTAGTCAGGAAGTGGTTTCGGGACCACTAAACCGAGTCATAAAAATAATTAACCGTCATAATTGATGTTCATTATATGTACATGTGCATGTGTGAAAATTTCGTGTTTGAATTTTGTTAATTGTAAGTGAATTTTATCAAATAGGACTTATGTGAGAAAATTTTGAAATGTGATAGGTCAAAGCATAAGGATCTATTAGTGCATGAAATAAAAAGGGGGGACTTGCATGTCAATTTCCCCCCCTAAATAGTAGTGGCCGGCCATGACAAGGTGGATAGACAAATTGTGATGGGTAAAACATATTATGAAAAGTTTATGACAACATGTTGTGTTAAGAACAATAAAATATGAGGGGAGTGGGAGGAGAAACCAAAGTTGTTTCATCCTTGCTCCCCCATTTTGCCGAAACTAGAAAAAAAAAGAAGGCTTCATCCTCTTTGTTCTTCTTGACCGAAAAATCAAAGGAAGAAGAAAGAGTTCTCTTGCTTTATGTTCGGTTTGGATGAGGATTAAGAAGAGGTAAGTACCTTGAAATTCTTGGAAAATTTTGTATAAAGAAGGTGGTTAGTTCAAGTTCTAATCATTCCATGGCTTAAGTTTTGATTGTTAGGAGGTTTGATATTTGGCCAAGTAGTTTGAAGCTCTTAGCACATATATTTTTTCTTCTTCTTTCTTGAAGGTTGAAATTTGGGTTGTTATTAAGGAGGTGCCGAATGTGGTCCTTGAAGGGCCTTGAGGAACAATATATGTGGCTTGGGTTATAACATTCGGCCATGGTAGTTTGAGGATTAAGGATTTTATTTCTTGTTAAAATTGGATGAATCTTAGTGTGTGAGTGTTTGAACTAACTAAGGATCAAATAGATGCATGGGTACAAAGTAGGAAGAATCGGCTACTATGGTTGATACTAATGCCGAATGTGAAAATGTTATATTAAATAATGTATGTGATTTGAGTTAATAATATGAAAAGAATATTTAGATGTATTATAATTGATTAAGTATTAAATCAAAAGTTGCTAAAATTGCCATTTCTTTAGCCGAATATGTGTTTGATCAATGAAGAATTTGTTGAAGAATATAGGTGAACTTGGTAAGAGTATTCGGCTTAGTGTATAAATGATATAAAGATTTTAGAAATTATTTTGGTTAGGTGTATGTATGATTAAGTATATTCGGCAATATACTTAAAGTGAGTACATGATATTATATTATAATTATTGAGCTTAAGTATATGGATATGTGTATATGTGGTCATATAATGACATTTTGGTTTGAAAATTTAATGATATGTGATTGCCGAATGTGATTAATAAATTCATATTATTGGTTTAAATATTGAATACTCCTATTTGTATTCTTTAAGATTAAGAGCAAAGGGGAACTAAATCCGATAAAGGGAAGGAAAAAGTAATTGAATAGCCATTAAAGTTGTTCGACAACATCCGAGGTAAGTCTTCGAGTAATGACCCTACTTGAATTATATTGAAATGATTAGTCATACTATGACGGATAGCCGAATGTGCATAGAGACTATGTTATAAAGCCGATTGAAATCATGCTCTTTGTGTGTGGCTATTGAGCCGAAATTGGAAAGGTTAAATAAATGCTTTGTGTTTGAGCCTTAGTAACGAAATGAAATATAGATGTGTCATGATTGTTGATATATGTGTGCATGAGCATTTGAATGATATCCGGGTTAAGACCCGAAGGCAATTGTGCTAGTGATTTTATCCGGGCTAAGACCCGAAGGCATTTGTGCGAGTTGCTATACCCGGGTTAAGACCCGAAGGCAATTGTGCTAGTGATTTTATCCGGGCTAAGACCCGAAGGCATTTGTGCGAGTTGATATATCCGGGCTAAGACCCGAAGGCATTTGTGCTTGTAGTTATATCCGGCTAAATTCCGAAGAAACTTGGGTTCGAAGGTGAGCATGTTGTGCTGTAATAAATTCAATTAAAACGCTCGAAAAACCCAAACGATAAGGTATGTGTTCGTATGCATCGGAAAAGTCGATTCATTTTTAATAGTATTCGTTCAATCGACTAACGAACTTTCGACTTTTAGATAGGTTAATACCTTGTGTGTATATGTTGATGAAGTGTGAAGTAAGTATGTGTATGAGAATGTGTATTAATAAAGTGATCCATTTAGCTATGTGAATGTAATACTTTAGTCAAAGCCGATTTCATTACTTGAAACTTACTAAGCTTTAAAATGCTTACCACGTTGCTTTGGCTCTCTGTTTTATAGATTTTGTTCGTCGGATATCGGATTCGGGATCATCGAAGTCGAAGTCACCCACACTATCAAAGCCCTTTTGGTACTCTTTTAGTTGAACTCTGGATATGGCATGTATAGGACTACCCTTTTTGTTGGGGGTCATGGACCCTTTGGACTTGTATAATTTTGGATAGCCATGCAAAATGGCTTATATATGTTTGAGTATAATGTTATAATCATTTGGTATGGATATGGTTATTGAGAGGTGTGGATATGCTTAACAAGGATTGGCCATGGGAATGGCTAATCACTATCATAATTTGTGCTATTTTTGCTAAAAGGGCTAGTTGAAACATGGAAACTATGAAATAGGTAAAGTCTACCTTAAAGGCAGATGCTGATAGCAGCAGTGATGTAGATTTGGAAAATCACTAAAAATAGTAGGAAGGGAATTAAATAGTGAATAAAGTATGTAAACGAACCTTGATGAATCTATTTTCATAGGAAAGTAACGAAACGACCATATGGACAGTATGTTAAGAGATATTCAGGTTCTTGTAAGACAGGGCCAGAACGGTTTCTGGATTCCCTGTTTCGACTTTGGAAATTCATTATAAATTAACCAGAGATAATTAGGAGTCATGCCATATATGTATAGATTCCTCTTTGAGTCTAGTTTCTAGAGAAACAAACAACATCGGTATTGAAGCCCTGTACAGGGAGATATCCAAGTCGTAATGCGCAAAGGTCAGTGTAGTCGACCCTGTAACATGGGAGAATTTGACTAATAAACTGTACTAATTGGCCAAACCAAAAATTCTAGAAAAAAATATGTAGATGTGCATATGAGTCTAGTTTCGGGGAAAATTTACGGAACTGGATTCCGAGTTTCTGAACTCAAGATATGATTTTTTTAAGCGACTAGTATGCAGATTGGCAGTGTCTGGGAAATTTTTTTTGTAAGTGGTTTAAAGTCTGTTAACACCTCGTGTTCGACTCCGGTGACGGTCTCGGGTTCGGGGTGTTACATTTGATTGGTATCAGAGTTACGGTTTAGTCGATTCTAGGACTACCGTAATGCGTTGGGTCTAGCTATACATGCCATTTTATGTGATCAATTGATAGTGTGGTGATTTCTCACATTTGCAAATGTGTTTATTTATAGTAATGGATCCCGATCCCGACCGAGCGGTAGCTGATGATCTTGAGAGTGTAGTGCCTGCTCCCGCACAAGGGACAGCGCCGGCGGACTCTCAACCTAATGCTAGTAACCCGAATGAGGAAGCTAGACAAGCTTTCTATAGCGTGATGAATGATTGGTTCAACCAATACATTCGAACTAATACGGCTATTCCACAACCTCCATTCCCGACAAATACCACCCCCGCACCTACAATATCTCCGGTAACTGACCAAATAAGGTCAAATAAGCCCCCAGTTGACAGAATCCGAAAACATGGGGCTACTGAATTTAAAGCTACGGATAGCGACGATGCCGAGAAAGCTGAATTTTGGTTGGACAACACTATCCGGGTACTCGATGAGCTATCTTGTACACCCGATGAATGCCTAAAGTGTACTATCTCCTTGCTACGCGATTCTGCCTACTATTGGTGGAGTACTCTGACTTCTGTTGTGCCCCGAGAGCAAGTAACTTGGGAGTTTTTCCAAACTGAGTTTTGGAAAAAGTATATCAGTCAGAGATTTGTTGATCAAAAACGGAAGGAATTTCTTGAGCTTAAGCAAGGTTCTATGTCAGTTACTGATTACGAGCGAAAATTTGTTAGACTTAGTAGGTATGCTCGGGAATGTGTTTCGTCTGAGGCTATCATGTGTAAACGCTTCGAGGATGGGCTGAATGAAGATATAAAAATGTTCGTGGGCATTCTTGAAATACGAGAGTTCGTAGTACTTGTCGAGCGAGCTTGTAAAGCCGAAGAGCTTAGAAAAGAAAAACAAAAAGTTGATATGGGAACTGGAGAGTTTCGTAAAAGATCCTCGGGAAAGTCTCTTCAACAGGCACCGAAGAAATTTCGAGATGATGTGGGCCGGTCTAGAGGCATTTCGGGCCTTTTTAGACGAGATCGTGATCGACCCCTGTGGGTACACGAGGCACTTCGGTCGCCAGTGTTGGGAATGAACGTCGAGACAGAACGAAATGTCGATATTGCGGTAAATGGCATTTGGGGAGTTGTAGATTCCCTGACCGCTCCTGTTACAAGTACGGATCAGTTGACCACTTCATTAAAGATTGCCCGAGGTTGTCTGAACAGAATGTAAATCAGAGTGGGAAACCGGGTGCTACACTGCTCGAGGTAGACCATCTGGAAGTACGGGCAATGCTAGTGGTGGTCAGAGAGGATCTAGAGATGCTACGACCAGATCCGAGGCTCGTGCGCCTGCTAGAGCTTATGCTATACGTGCCCGCGAGGATGCTTCTTCGCCTGATGTTATTACCGGTACTTTTACTCTCTTTGATACTAATGTAATTGCTTTGATTGACCCCGGTTCTACTCATTCTTACATATGTGAAACCTTAGCATCCAGTAAGACTTTACCTATTGAGTCTACTGAGTTCGTAATTCGGGTGTCAAATCCCTTGGGTCATTACGTGCTTGTCGACAAAGTGTGTAAGAAATGTCCCCTAGTAATTCGAGGTTCCTGTTTTCCGGCGGACTTGATGCTTTTGCCGTTTGATGAATTTGATGTTATTCTTGGTTTGGATTGGTTGACCGCGCATGATGCGGTTGTGAATTGCAAAAGCAAGACTATTAATTTGAGGTGCGCAAATAACGAAGTAATCCGAGTTGAGTCTACGGACTTGGATGGGTTGCCAGCTGTAATATCCTCAATGTTGGCCCAGAAATATGTAAGAAAAGGGTGCGAAGCATACCTTGCGTATGTACTTGATGACAAAGAATTAGAAAAGAAACCCGAATCTGTGCCGGTGGTTTGTGAATACCCGGATGTTTTTCCTAAAGAATTACCGGGTTTACCACCTGTTCGGGAGATAGAGTTTGGTATTGAGCTTGTACCTGGGACTACGCCGATTTTGATAGCTCCGTATCGCATGACACCAACCGAGTTAAAAGAGTTGAAAGCTCAGTTGCAAGAATTGACGGATAGAGGTTTTGCTCGACCAAGTTTCTCACCTTGGGGTGCACCAGTATTGTTCGTGAAAAAGAAGGACGGAACCATGAGGTTGTGCATTGACTATCGTCAACTGAATAAAGCGACGATAAAGAATAAATATCCGTTACCGCATATTGATGATTTGTTTGATCAACTAAAAGGAGCCTCAGTGTTCTCAAAAATAGATTTGAGATCGGGCTATTATCAGTTGCGAATTCGAGATTCGAACATACCCAAAACTGCCTTCAGAACGAGATATGGTCACTACGAATTCTTAGTGATGCCGTTTGGGCTCACTAATGCCCCTGCGGTATTTATGGATTTGATGAATCGGATCTTCAGACCATATTTGGATCGGTTCCTAGTTGTGTTCATTGATGACATCTTGGTCTATTCAAGAGATGAGACCGAACATGCTGAGCACCTGAGACTAGTGTTGCAAATTTTGCGGGATAAGCAGTTATATGCTAAGGTCAGTAAGTGTGAGTTCTGGTTAACAGAGGTTAGCTTCTTGGGTCATGTGGTATCCGCATCGGGTATTCGAGTTGACCCGAACAAAATTTCAGCCATACTTAACTGGAAACCTCCGAGAAATATTACTGAGGTTCGGAGCTTTTTGGGACTCGCCGGTTATTACCGACGATTTGTCAAAGGTTTCTCGATGATAGCCACACCAATGACGAAGCTACTTCAAAAGGATGTTAAGTTCGAATGGACGGATAAATGTCAGAAAAGTTTCGATGAACTGAAAACTTATTTGACTGAAGCTCCAATTTTAGTGCAACCCGAATCAGGCAAAGAGTTTGTCATTTATAGTGACGCATCCCTACTTGGGTTGGGTTGCGTATTGATGCAAGAAGGTCGAGTGGTGGCCTATGCGTCGAGACAATTAAAGCCACATGAGAAAAATTATCCGACCCATGATCTTGAACTAGCTGCCATCGTATTTGCTTTAAAAATATGGCGACATTACTTATTTGGTGAAAAGTGCCATGTATTTTCGGATCACAAAAGTCTCAAATATTTGATGACTCAAAGAGACTTAAATCTGCGACAAAGACGTTGGCTTGAGTTGTTGAAAGATTACGAGCTTGTCATTGATTACCACCCGGGAAAGGCTAATGTGGTTGCGGACGCCTTAAGCCGGAAATCATTGTTTGCTTTACGAGCGATGAATGTGCACTTGTCTGTTCTACCCGACAATGTATTAGTAGCTGAATTAAAAGCCAAACCATTATTGAATCATCAAATTCGTGAAGCTTAGAAAGTTGATGATGAATTGGTTGCAAAACGGGCTGAGTGTGTTCCGAACAAGGAATCGGAGTTTCAAATTGATGATGATGATTGTTTGAGGTTCAGAAGTCGTTTGTGTGTTCCAAGGAATTCGGAACTCATTTCGATGATTCTGAACGAAGCCCATTGTAGCCGAATGTCAATTCACCCGGGGAGTACGAAAATGTACAACGATTTGAAACGTTGGTTTTGGTGGCATGGTATGAAACGAGACATCTCCGACTTTGTTTCGAGATGTTTAATATGTCAACAAGTGAAAGCGGAACATCAAGTGCCTTCAGGATTACTTCAGCCGATCATGATACCTGAGTGGAAATGGGATCGAGTCACAATGGACTTTGTGTCCGGACTGCCGTTGTCAACAAGTAAGAAAGATGCGATTTGGGTTGTTGTCGATAGACTGACTAAGTCGGCTCACTTTATCCC
The DNA here is from genome assembly GCF_007990345.1 of Gossypium hirsutum. Classification (NCBI taxonomy): domain Eukaryota; kingdom Viridiplantae; phylum Streptophyta; class Magnoliopsida; order Malvales; family Malvaceae; genus Gossypium; species Gossypium hirsutum. The sequence goes on along the minus strand of NC_053434.1, from coordinate 79,759,380 downwards.
TGTGCATACGGATTTTTCATTGGATAAACTAGCTGAATTGTACGTTTCTCAGATTGTGAGATTACACGGGGTACCCATTTCTATCGTGTCGGATAGAGATCCGAGATTCACCTCACGATTTTGGAAGAAATTGCAAGAAGCTTTGGGTACCAAGCTGCATTTTAGCACTGCTTTTCACCCCTAAACCGATGGTCAATCCGAGCGGATAATTCAGATACTTGAGGATATGTTGAGATGTTGCATCCTCGAGTTCAGTAGTTCATGGGAACGATATTTACCTTTGATTGAATTCGCTTACAACAATAGTTTTCAATCAAGTATTAATATGGCACCTTACGAGGCTTTGTATGGTCGTAAATTCCGTACACCATTGTTTTGGACCGAGCTCGGTGAAATTAAAATTTTCGGAGTTGATTTGATTAAAGATGCCGAACAGAAAGTAAAGGTAATCCGTGAAAGTCTGAAGGCAGCCACAGATCGTCAAAAATCGTATGCGGATTTGAAACGAAAAGACATTGAATATCAGGTGGGAGATAAAGTGTTTCTTAAAGTTTCGCCTTGGAAAAAGGTACTCAGATTTGGCCGTAAGGGCAAGTTGAGCCGGAGATTCATTGGGCCGTACGAAATCTCCGAACGAGTTGGTCCGGTTGCGTATAGATTGATTTTGCCCCCTGAACTTGAAAAGATTCACGATGTCTTTCATGTTTCGATGCTTCGATGTTATAGATCCGATCCGTCACATGTGATTAATCCCTCAGAAGTTGAAATTCAATCTGACTTGAGTTATGAAGAAGAACCGATTCGTATCCTAGCTCGTGAAGTGAAAGAGTTGCGAAACAAAAGGGTTCTGTTAGTTAAGGTGTTATGGCTCAAACACGGGATCGAGGAAGCTACTTGGGAAACCGAGAGCTCGATGAAAGAACGATACCCAAACCTATTTACCGGTAAGATTTTCGGGGACGAGAATTTCTTAAGTGGGGGAGATTTGTGACAGCCCAAAATTGACCCTAGTCGGGAAGTGGTTTCGGGACCACTAAACCGAGTCATAAAAATAATTAACCATCATAATTGATGCTCATTATATGTACATGTGCATGTGTGAAAATTTCGTGTTTGAATTTTGTTAATTGTAAGTGAATTTTATCAAATAGGACTTATGTGAGAAAATTTTGAAATGTGATAGGTCAAAGCATAAGGATCCATTAGTGCATGAAATAAAAAGGGGGGACTTGCATGTCAATTTCCCCCCCTAAATAGTAGTGGCCGGCCATGACAAGGTGGATAGACAAATTGTGATGGGTAAAACATATTATGAAAAGTTTATGACAACATGTTGTGTTAAGAACAATAAAATATGAGGGGAGTGGGAGGAGAAACCAAAGTTGTTTCATCCTTGCTCCCCCATTTTGCCGAAACTAGAAAAAAAAAAAGAAGGCTTCATCCTCTTTGTTCTTCTTGACCGAAAAATCAAAGGAAGAAGAAAGAGTTCTCTTGCTTTATGTTCGGTTTGGATGAGGATTAAGAAGAGGTAAGTACCTTGAAATTCTTGGAAAATTTTGTATAAAGAAGGTGGTTAGTTCAAGTTCTAATCATTCCATGGCTTATATTCGGCAATCACCCTTACTAATCACCCACTTGATCAATTATAGAGAATCAAAGTTAATATCACAATGTGTACCCTATATGGCCCATTATACATAATCAAATTTAACATCATCTATATATTTACTCATATGGCCGAATATACCTAATCATACATACACCTAACCAAAAATAATTTCTAAAATCTTTATATCATTTATACACTAGTAAAGCATCCTCTCCCTTTCCATCAATTTAGCACATGCATTACTCATTAACCTACAAAAATTATATTCGGCCTTAGCACACAACTTGCTAGCCGATTCTTCCCCATCTAGCAACCAATGCACATATGTGCTCACTCAAAAATGCTAAAAAAAGAGATTCAAGAATCATCAATCCACCATCACATGCATCATTAACAAGCTTCATATTTAGCATGCAATGGCATTAACACAAACTCCACCTAGGCCGAATCTTAACTCATCTTCATGCCTCATCACCACAACATCAAACATCAAAATACCAACCAAGAATGTAACATGCATGGCTGAATATCATCTCCATCATTTAACAAAGTTTGAACCATGGCTAGGTAGATTTCAAACTTACAACTTAAAATATACATGAATCTCAAAGAATAATATCAAACATACCTCAATCTAGTTACATGCATAGCCAAACTTCCTCCTAATTCTCTTCCAAACCAAACATGAAGCAAGAACTCCTTCCTCCTCCCTTAGAATTTTCGGTCAAAAGAGGATGAAAAAGGATGAACAAGTTTTTCTTTTCCTTTCTTTAGCTCACGGCAATGGGGGGAAACAACCACTCATTTTTTTGTTTTTCCTTTCTTTATTACCCATACTCCTTATTTTATTTTTTTCCTACATACCTCACTAGGCCAACATGTTCCCAACATGTTTCCACCCATAGCATGGCCAACCACTAGCTCAAATTTTGGGTAATTTGACATGCAAACCCATCATTTTCACAACATGCATTAATAGACCATTTTAAATTAGCCTATCATATTTTCACCATGTCTCATATCGATCCCTATTTAATAATTTCTCATGCAATTGGCAAAATTGGAGAATGAAACTTCCACATACTCATGTACACACATAATAAGCATAGAATATGGAAATTAATTATTTTTATGACTCGGTTTTGTGGTCCCGAAACCACTTCCCGACTAGGGTCAATTTTGGGCTGTTACAAATCATGCTCTCTGTGTGTGGCTATTGCGCCGAAATTGGAAAGGTTAAATAAATGCTTTGTGTTTGAGCCTTAGTAACGAAAATGAAATATGGATGTGTCATGATTGTTGATATATGTGTGCATGAGCATTTGAATGATATCCGGGTTAAGACCCGAAGGCAATTGTGCTAGTGATTTTATCCGGGCTAAGACCCGAAGGCATTTGTGCGAGTTGCTATACCCGGGTTAAGACCCGAAGGCAATTGTGCTAGTGATTTTATCCAGGCTAAGACCCGAAGGCATTTGTGCGAGTTGATATATCCGGGCTAAGACCCGAAGGCATTTGTGCTTGTAGTTATATCCGGCTAAATTCCGAAGAAACTTGGGTTCGAAGGTGAGCGTGTTGTGCTGTAATAAATTCAATTAAAACGCTCGAAAAACCCAAACGATAAGGTATGTGTTCGTATGCATCGGAAAATTCGATTCGTTTTTAATAGTATTCGTTCAATCGACTAACGAACTTTCGACTTTTAGATAGGTTAATACCTTGTGTGTATATGTTGATGAAGTGTGAAGTAAGTATGTGTATGAGAATGTGTATTAATAAAGTGATCCATTTAGCTATGTGAATGTAATACTTTAGTCAAAGCCGATTTCATTACTTGAAACTTACTAAGCTTTAAAATGCTTATCACGTTGCTTTGGCTCTCTGTTTTATAGATTTTGTTCGTCGGATATCGGATTCGGGATCATCGAAGTCGAAGTCACCCACACTATCAAAGCCCTTTTGGTACTCTTTTAGTTGAACTCTGGATATGGCATGTATAGGACTACCCTTTTTGTTGGGGGTCATGGACCCTTTGGACTTGTATAATTTTGGATAGCCATGCGAAAATGGCTTATATATGTTTGAGTATAATGTTATAATCATTTGGTATGGATATGGTTATTGAGAGGTGTGGATATGCTTAACAAGGATTGGCCATGGGAATGGTTAATCACTATCATAATTTGTGCTATTTATGCTAAAAGGGCTAGTTGAAACATGGAAACTATGAAATAGGTAAAGTCTACCTTAAAGGCAGATGCTGACAGCAGCAGTGATGTAGATTTGGAAAATCACTAAAAATAGTAGGAAGGGAATTAAATAGTGAATAAAGTATGTAATCAAACCTTGATGAATCTATTTTCATAGGAAAGTAACGAAACGACCATATGGACAGTATGTTAAGAGATATTCAGGTTCTCGTAAGACAGGGCCAGAACGGTTTCTGGATTCCCTGTTTCGACTTTGGAAATTCATTATAAATTAACCAGAGATAATTAGGAGTCATGCCATATATTTATAGATTCCTCTTTGAGTCTAGTTTCTATAGAAACAAACGACATCGGTATTGAAGCCCTGTACAGGGAGATATCCAAGTCGTAATGCGCAAAGGTCAGTGTAGTCGATCCCTGTAACATGGGAGACTTTGACTAATAAATTGTACTAATTGGCCAAACCAAAAATTCTAGAAAAAAATATGTAGATGAGCATATGAGTCTAGTTTCGGGGAAAATTTAAGGAACTGGATTCCGAGTTTCTGAACTCAAGATATGATTTTTTAAGCGACTAGTACGCAGATTGGCAGTGTCTGGAAATTTTTTTATAAGTGGTTTAAAGTCTGTTAACACCTCGTGTTCGACTCTGGTGACGGTCTCGGGTTCGGGGTGTTACACTCATATCAAATTACACTTTATCTGTTTTAGAAATTTTATGCATCAGATTACAGTTCCAGTGTACATTAAAGAATATTTTATGCAAAGTAGTATCAATATTTTAGAGTTCGTTTTCGCAGATTATAATCTTACTATAGTTTTAGTTTTACCCTAAAATAGAGTATTTCAGTACAATCTACTACCTACAGTAGTCTCAGTATTTCAATTTAAACAAACAGTAGTTTTAGAGAACTTACAGAATTGGTGCCGATGACTCGGTGTACCACACATTTGATAAAAACATTTAAAAATACTTTCAAATCATTTGAAATAGTTTTTTTTTGGAATTTCAAGTTTTTAAAAGAACCCAAATCCACAGCCGAGTTTTGAAACTTGGCTCTAATACCACTAAATGTAACACCCCAAACCCGGCCTAGACGTTATGGACGAATCTAGCGAGGTCACATTGAAGTATTCTTCAAAAATATAATTTCATTGAAAAACCTATTCTATATTAAACCTCTTTGTTAAACTCAAGTCGTTTAGGAAAATGTTAACCGTACTAGATTGTCATTACATTTTAAAATATTGTTTGTTGCGGAAGCTTCTAAAATATGTTGCGTATGTGTGGTGCATTGAAAAAGCATTTATCTTTTTGAAAGTCCGCGTCCTACTACTAACATATATGATTCAAAATAAATAAAATCCCTAAATTAAAAGTTAAAAATTTAGAAAGGCCTTATTACAAAAACAAATAGCCAAATTAAATTTCTTGTAAATGAAAAGGCAAATATGGAAGCATGTGCGGTTCTGTGGCCACCTTTTAGTCCCTCGCAGCACCAACCCGCCTAAGCTTGGGGATTACCTGTACAGATAAATAGCAGGGTGAGTTTATGAAAACTCAGTGTGTAATCCCTTAAAACATACAGTCAATCATACAATAGGCAACCACAGTCTGGGCTTGGGCCCGAATAAGTAACACTTTAGTTTCAGTTAGGGCCGTAGCCTATTATAGTATCAGTATGGGCCGTAGCCCATTTCAATAACAGTAACAGTATAGATATGGAATCAGAAATCCCACCCAACCAGCCTCTACACTCCACTCCGTCCAGCCCTATATTCCATGTGGGGGTAAAATCAACCCATCCATCCCTACACTCCAAATTAGCACCGATTGCAACACTTAATCAGTATTTCTAGCAGAGCTTCCAGTACAGTACACTTCCTCCAATCATAACAAACCCATCCCCATGTTACATATCATAATATCATCCATGTATGCAATATATATAAAATGGCATGCTCAATCACAGTCATACATCTTACAGGGGCATAACAGTCATTTATCAATTTAGGGTACCGACCCAACAGTAGGTCCATAGTCGCCTCGGACGACTCATGCAACCTTGACAGTCAAACAATGAAAATGGGCCCAAGGCCCATCATGCGGGCCCATATGGGCCCACACGCCCGTGTGGCCCACACCGCCCAAAAATGGGGTTGTCCATGTGGATTACATAGCCTGGCCCACAAATTTCCACACATCCGTTTGGTTCACCCGTGTAGACCTAGTGCGATTGCGTTCAGATCACCATACGAGTGAGTGCACACTCGTGTAGCATCGGCGGTCACCTATTTCGGCTTTTTCTAATTTACGATTATGGTAGTGTTGTTAGACACCTTGTTTGTGAAAAGTGCTAAAGGTCGACAAGCACCAAAACCTACATTCATTCAAGGCATTCAATTAGTCCTTTGACAATAGGGTTAATCACCCTCTTTTTAACAATTAACCCCAAAATAATATTTGATACTTGCCTTGATTGAACGAGTGTGGTTTAGCCCGCTTAAACCACTGACGAATGTTGATTACACCCTCATTATCGAATAGCTGCATTACGAACGAAATCCATTAACGATGATTGCATAAACACATGGTTTGAATTAAAATATATTGACTTATTGAAAACCTAAAACAAGAGTTAGGGGAAAATAAGGCAATCGGCCAATACCCTATAACACAAGCCATGCACCAAAGTTCAACACGTGATAAAAAGGCCAAGTTACCTTTAATCGAGTACAGGGAGAGATTTAATCGCTTTAATATTAGTGAATAGTCTTTCACTTCACAAAAAGGTTCTAGAAACCGAAAGTGATTCAACAAGCAAGAAAGAGAAGGGGATTTGGAAACAAGAGAAAGAAGGTATTCGGCGTAAGCAGTGAAAGAGGGAAGCCCAATGAAAATTTAAAGAGTAGAGAGAGAAAGAGAGAAGAACTATTCGACAACAGTACCAAGGTGAAAATGTTGAAACTCGAAAGAGTTAAGAAGGGGGAAGGAGAAGGGTATTCGGCCAAAGAAGAATTTGATTGAGAAGAGGGAGAAAGAATCGAGAGAAAGAAGGGGGAGAGAAGAAGCAAAATCTGAATAGTTAACAAAAGAAGTGGGAAGATACCCGAAAGCGATATCCGGTCTCAAAAGGGAGAAAGCCAAACCAAAAAATAGAGAGAAGATATAACAGAAGCTAAATTCGAAACCAAAGGCAAAAAGGGCGAGCTAATGCCGATTTTTGTCAAAATGAAACCCCTAACTCGGCAAGACCTTTAAACAATCCCCACACTTGAGTTTTCCAACCTTTCCAACCTTAACCGAAACTTTCTGATCAATGATTCAATTTCAGCACAACCTCTCCCATCTTTCAGAATCCCTCAAAATTCTCCAAAAATCACTGCTAAGATTACTCTCCCCAAATCCCTCCACAACTCACTCCAACCGATCACTACTCTATCCAAATCCCCTATTTTCTCCTACAATTCCTCCATGCCGTCCACTCCATTCTCAACCACTTAATTTAAAATCCATTCAACCACCTCAGTTTTGGCCAACCTAGGACACTTCCACGGCACTTACAACAAAATAAAATTCTCCTTTTGCATCGGCAAGCCTCGAACCTCAGACCCTAAGGAACACTTTACACGCCACTTATGTAACAGCCCGATTTAGACCCTATTCGGAATGGTGGTTTTAGAACGACGAATTTGAGTCAAAAAACTTTTAAAAAACTTATTTTATTTGTTTATTATGTGTGAATTTATATGTTTTAAATTTTCGTATTTTAATTTTATCGTTGATGTTGATTTAATAAAAAGGGTTTAATCGCGTAAAATGAAAATTTGATGGTTAAATGTGTAATGACCGAATTGTGGTTCTCTTTATAATTTGAGGTGTTTAAGTTGTAATTTGACCATATTTAATGTGATGGATGGCTATGACCATATATTATAATGATTTTTCATTTATTTAATGAAGGTTAAAATTGTTAAATGATAAATATTTTATATAATATAAAACATAAACAAAAAATGACATGCATTCATCTTTTATAAGACTGAATATCAGAAAGAAAGAAAAACAAAGTTTGAAAGTTTCGGCCATGGTTTTGCTTAATTAAGGTATGTAACTAGCTCAGTTTTTGATAATTTTTACGTTTTTGAGATCGTTGCTATGTTATCTACAAAGCCCATGCTTGAATTTTTTATGTTGATGAATATTTTGAGTTATGCCATTGATGAATAATTGAGTTTTGAGATGTTAGTTGATGAAATATGAAATAAATTTTTTAGATTAACATGTTTTGTATTGGAATTTTTGATGATTTTGAGTAATTAGGGTGGAATTGCAAAAATGATAATTTGAAGGACTAAAATGTGAAATAAATGAAATATATGGACTTGTATGAACGTGGGTAATATTTGGCCTAAGCATGGTATATGAAAAGTTTGCATGTTTTATGTTTTGTGCAATTTGGACTAAATTATAAAATGTGTAAAATGTCAGGGGTAAAATGGTAATTTTCCCATTTATGTGTTTTTAGACTAAATTGAGTGAAAATATGTTTGAATGATTTTAATTTGAATATGTTTAGATTAAGAACCAAAGAAATCGTATTTGGATCGAGGAAAAACTAAAGTTGTCGACTAGTCGTCCCGTTTCGTTTTTCATCGTTCAAGGCAAGTTTAGAAGCAAATAGACATTGTTAATTCTAATTATGTATGAGTTTATATGCTGAATTGAATTTTATTATTTTATATACCTAATGACCGATTATGTATGTGCTTGAGAATTAAGTTTACGAGTTCGATTTGATCGTGTTACGATGTCTGAAAGTCCCGTATAAACCTTAGAAATAGTTAGGATACATATGTCATGACATAGGATTCTGATTTGTGATGTGCGAGTAAGACCATGGCATCGATATATGTGTGCGAGCAAGGCCACGTTTTATGTGTTGGCATCGATATGTGACTTCTATATATGTGTGCGAGTAAGACCACATTTTACACGTTGGCATCGATATGTGACTTCAATATATGTGTGCGAGATATATGTGTGTGAGTAAGACCCTGTTGGGATAGTGGCATCGATATGTGATTACATGTAGGACCACATCTGGGACGTTGGCATTGTACGATATATGTGATTATCTGAGTGTCCTATCTAATTCTGAATGGTTTATCGGGCAACAATAAGATGTGATCGAATGTGTAAAATGAACTAAAAGGACCAGATATGAGTAAACTTATTACCTACTTGAAGTAAGTTAAGTAATTTAATTAATATTTGTTACAAATCATGTCTGATGTAAATGAAGAATGTATGTGAATATGGAAAGTGTATTCGACCTTTTTAATATATAATATGAATGTTTTTGAATTGATTCTTGAATATGTGGATATAAGATTATGTATATTCGGCCATTGTGAAATTGTATATGGAAGTATATGTTATATATGAAATTATGATCTTGAAAATAAATGTGAATATGATAGCATAAATTAGTTTTGTTAAGTTGAGTTGATGTTAACATTGAGTTATTTATTTGCTTATGACTTACTAAGCTATGATAGCTTACTATATGTGTTTGTGTGCATTGTTTTATAGATTTTGGAGTCAAGTTACAAGCTCGGGGATCATCGTCGAAGTCTATCACACTATCTTCGGTACTTTATAAGTTGAATTTTCGAACTTATGTCAAGACTAGGCTAGATTATAGTTTTAAATGTTTGATTTTGGTTTTTGTATAATTTAAGCCATGTGAAAATAGCTTAACTTCTATGCTTGAATTCGATTTTGTTTGATTCTGGTTTAGGTTAATTTTTAGTTATAATGTTATGTGCCATGGATAAATGGTACTTGTGATATGTGTTTGTGCATAGAAGTTGGTTGATGGTTTTGGATGCGGTATGAGTGAATCAACTATGATATATATAATAGTATGAATTATATTTTTTATGCTACCTTTGGTTAAAATGATTTGATTATGTTTTATATATGTTAGTAATGGTTTAAAATTAGTCAATGAGTATATTTGAATAAATGTTGAAATGAGATAATGAATATATTTGATTAAAAGTTCGACATTTGTATATATATTTACATTCTAGCATATGATGCATTAGTTTGACATATACATAAATTCAAAGTATATATATTGAGGTGATTGGTCATATGTTTTAGTGAGTTGAATGATGATTATATAGAGACAAAAATATTTTGGTTGTGGTTTTATATTGATGTATTGAGAAGATATGATTTGCATTATAAATAGATTAGGTTAATGAGCTCAATATAAAGAATATATGTATTTGATATGTTTGTTTCATAAATCGACAAAGAAGTTATGTTAGTTATAATGTAAATTTGATTATGTTATTAAATAAGTTTATGTGTTTTTATGACTTATTTATTGAGATGGACTGATATGATATATATATGTATATGATAAGATATATGTATATTGTAACACCCCGAACCCGAGACCGACACCGGAGTCGAACACGAGGTGTTAACAGACTTTAAACCCCTTATAAAAAAATTTCCCAGACACTGCCAATCTGTGTACTAGTCGTTTTAAAAATCATATCTTGAGTTTCACAACTCGAAAATCAGTTTCGTGATTTTTCCCTGAAACTAGACTCATATGCCCATCTACATATTTTTTTCTAGAATTTTTGGTCGGGCCAATTAGTACAGTTTATTAGTCAAAGTCTCCCATGTTACAGGGATCGACTACACTGACCTTTGCGCATTACTACCTGGATATATCCCTGCACAGAGCTTCAATACTGATGCCGTTTGTTTCTATAGAAACTAGACTCAGAGAGGAATCTATACATATATGGTATGACTCCTAATTATCTCTGGTTAATTTATAATGAATTTCCAAATTCGGAACAGGGAATCCAGAAACCGTTCTGGCCCTGTCTCACGAGAACCTGAATATCTCTTAACATACTGTCCGTATGATTGTTTCGTTACTTTCCTATGAAAGTAGATTCATCAAGGTTTGTTTACATAATTTATTCACTATTTAATTCTCTTCCTACTATTTTTAGTGATTTTCCAAATCTACATCACTGCTGCTGTCAGCATCTGCCTTTAAGGTAGACTTTACCTATTTCATGGTTTCCATGATTCAACTAGCCCTTTTTGCATAAATAGCACAATTTATGAAAGTGATTAACCATCCCCATGGCCAATCCTTGTCAAGCATATCCACACCAAATGATTATAACAATATACTCAAACACATATAAGCCATTTTCGCATGGCTATCCAAAATTTATACAAGTCCAAAGGGTCCACGACCCACAACAAACGGGTAGTCCTATACATGCCATTTCGAAGTTCAACCAAAATTGTACCAAAAGGGGGCTTTGATAGTGTGGGCGACTTTGACCTCAAGATCCCGAGTCCGATAGCTGGAGAACCAATCTATAAAACAGAGGAGAAATGAAACGGAGTAAGCAATTTATGCTTAGTAAGTTTTGAGCAAGGAATTCCAGCACAACAAAAGTATAGCATTCATATAGCTAAACGAATAATTTCATATGCACAAATTTACGATATCGTACTTGCTTCACATTATCAACCCTTATGTACATACACAAAAGATCAACTCAGCCAAAGGCCGGTAGCTCGTTTATCAACTGAGCGAATACTTATTTGTAAGGGCTCAACTAAATTCAAGCACATACGAAACATACCTCAATGTTGGGATGTTTCGAGAGTATTAACTGGAATTTTACAGCAAGTTCATTCATTCCCAAATCACGTACCTTCGGAATTTAACCGGATATAGCTCCTCGTTCAAATGCCTTCGGGACATAGCCCGGTTATAGTAATTCGCACAAATGCCTTCGGGACTTAACCTGGATTTAGTAACTCGCACAAATGCCTTCGGGCTTAGCCCGGAATTAGTATCTCGCACAAATGCCTTCGGGCTTAGCCCGGGATTAGTATCTCGCACAAATGCCTTCGGGCTTAGCCCGGAATTAGTATCTCGCACAAATGCCTTCGGATCTTAGTCCGGATATTGTCACTTAGCACAAGCCTTCGGGACTTAGCCCGGACATCATTCAAATAACCATGCACATTTAACAATAAATCATGGCCCATTCCTATTTCATTTTCGTTAGCAAAACTCAAACACAAGACATTTATCATTCTTGCAAATTCGGCTCAATAGCCACACAAAGAGCATGATTTTAATTTGCTCAAAACATGATCTAATCACATCATAATTTAAGCTCTTTTACTCAAGAACTTACCTCGGGTGTTGTCGAACGATTCCGATAGCTATTCGACCACTTTTTCCTTCCCTTTATTGGATTTAGTTCCCCTTTGCTCTTGAGCTTAATTAAACAAATAAATTGATTTAATCATTTGAGCATTGAAAAGAGGAACACAAGGCACTTAGCCCATATTTATACATTAGACATTAAAGTCACATATGTACGGAATCATGAATCAAACTCAACATTTTAGCTAATTTTTCCCCCTTGGCCGAATATGCATGTCTATTTTGGGGCCGATTTCAACACTTAATACATTCTACAAGTATGGTCACTTGTATTGACTAAACACCCTTTTGTTTCAAGTTCAAAACTTGGCTAATACACACATATACACACTAGTAAAGCATCCTCTCCCTTTCCATCAATTTAACACATGCATTGCTCATTAACATGCAAAAATTATATTCGGCCTTAGCACACAACTTGCTAGCCGATTCTTCTCCATTTAGCAACCAATGCACATATGTGCTCACTCAAAAATGCTAAAAAGGAGGTTCAAGAATCATCAAGCCACCATCACATGCATCATTAACAAGCTTCATATTTAGCATGCAATGGCATTAACACAAACTCCACCTAGGCCGAATCTTAACTCATCCTCATGCCTCATCACCACAACATCAAACATCAACCAAGAATGATGCATCCATGGCCGAGTGTCATTTCCATCACATAGCAAGATTTAGACCATGGGCTAGGTAGAACTCAAGCTAACAACTAAAACATGCATGCATCTCATGGAACATCATCAAACATACCTTAGCCTAGCTACATGCATGGCCGAACCTCTTCAACCTTTCTTCTTCCTTCCTCCTTAAAATTTTTGGCCAAGGATGAACCAAAGGATGAGCATTTTTTTTTCTTTGTTTTTTTCTTTCTAGTTTCGGCTAAATAAAGATGAGAAAGGATGAACAAAAATTTTCTCCTTTCTTTTCTTTAGCTCACGGCAATGGGGGGGGGGAAACAACTACACACATTTTTTTTTTGTATTCATCATACTCCTTTTCATTATTTTATGCCCATGCCCCTTATTTTATTTTTTTCCTACATACCTCACTAGGCCAACATGTTCCCAACATGTTTCCACCCATAGCATGGCCAACCACTAGCTCAAATTTTGGGTAATTTGACATGCAAACCCATCATTTTCACAACATGCATTAATAGACCATTTTAAATTAGCCTATCATATTTTCACCATGTCTCATATCAATCCCTATTTAATAATTTCTCATGCAATTGGCAAAATTGGAGAATGAAACTTCCACATACTCATGTACACACATAATAAGCATAGAATATGGAAATCAATTATTTTTATGACTCGGTTTTGTGGTCCCGAAACCACTTCCCGACTAGGGTCAATTTTGGGCTGTCACAACTCTCCCCCACTTAAGAAATTTTCGTCCCCGAAAATCTTACCGGTAAATAGGTTCGGGTATCGTTCTTTCATCGAGCTCTCGGTTTCCCAAGTAGCTTCCTCGATCCCGTGTTTGTGCCATAACACCTTCACTAACGGAACCCTTTTGTTTCGCAACTCCTTCACTTCACGAGCTAGGATACGCATCGGCTCTTCTTCATAACTCATATCGGCTTGAATTTCAACCTCTGATGGGCTAATTATGTGCGATGGATCAGATCGATAGCGTCAAAGCATCGAAACATGAAAGACGTCGTGAATCTTTTCAAGCTCAGGGGGCAAAATCAATCTATACGCAACCGGACCAACTCGTTCGGAGATTTCGTACGGCCCAATGAATCTTGGGCTCAACTTGCCCTTACGGCCAAACCTGAGTACCTTTTTCCAAGGCGAAACTTTAAGGAACACTTTATCTCCCACCTGATATTCAATGTCCTTTGGTTTCAAATCCGCATACGATTTTTGACGATCTGTGGTTGCTTTCAGACTTTCACGGATTACCTTTACTTTCTGTTCGGCATCCTTAATCAAATCAACTCCGAAAATTTTACTTTCACCGAGCTCGGTCCAAAACAATGGTGTACGGCATTTACGACCGTACAAAGCCTCGTAAGGTGCCATCTTAATACTTGATTGAAAACTATTATTGTAAGCGAATTCAAATCAAAGGTAAATACCGTTCCCATAAACCACTGAACTCGAGGATGCAACATCTCAACATATCCTCAAGTATCTGAATTATCCGCTCAGATTGACCATCGGTTTGGGGATGAAAAGCAGTGCTAAAATGCAGCTTGGTACCCAAAGCTTCTTGCAATTTCCTCCAAAATTGCGAGGTGAATCTCGGATCTCTATCCGACACGATAGAAATAGGTACCCCGTGTAATCTCACAATCTGAGAAACGTACAATTCAACTAGTCTATCCAATGAAAAATCCATACACACGGGGATAAAGTGAGCCGACTTAGTCAGTCTATCGACAACAACCCAAATCGCATCCTTCTTACTTGTTGACAATGGCAGTCCAGACACAAAGTCTATTGTGACTCGATCCCATTTCCATTCGGGTATCATGATCGGCTGAAGTAATCCTGAAGGCACTTGATGTTCCGCTTTCACTTGTTGACATATTAAACATCTCGAAACAAGGTCGGAGATGTCTCTTTTCATACCATGCCACCAAAACCAACGTTTCAAATCGTTGTACATTTTCGTACTCCCCGGGTGACTTGACATTCGGCTACAATGGGCTTCGTTCAGAATCATCGAAATGAGTTCCGAACTCCTTGGAACACACAAACGACTTCTGAACCTCAAACAATCATCATCATCAATTTGAAACTCCGATTCCTTGTTCGGAGCACACTCAGCCCGTTTTGCAACCAATTCATCATCAACTTTCTGGGCTTCACGAATTTGATGAATCAATAATGGTTTGGCTTTTAATTCAGCAACTAACACATTGTCAGGTAGAACAGACAAATGCACATTCATTGCTCGTAAAGCAACCAATGACTTTCGGCTTAAGGCGTCCGCAACCACATTAGCCTTTCCCGGGTGGTAATCAATGACAAGCTCGTAATCTTTCAACAACTCAAGCCAACGTCTTTGTCGCAGATTTAAGTCTCTTTGAGTCATCAAATATTTGAGACTTTTGTGATCCGAAAATACATGGCACTTTTCACCAAATAAGTAATGTCGCCATATTTTTAAAGCAAATACGATGGCAGCTAGTTCAAGATCATGGGTCGGATAATTTTTCTCATGTGGCTTTAATTGTCTCGACGCATAGGCCACAACTCGACCTTCTTGTATCAATACGCAACCCAACCCAAGTAGGGATGCGTCACTATAAATGACAAACTCTTTGCCTGATTCGGGTTGCACTAAAATTGGAGCTTCAGTCAAATGAGTTTTCAGTTGATCGAAACTTTTCTGACATTTCTCCATCCATTCGAACTTAACATCCTTTTGAAGTAGCTTCGTCATTGGTGTGGCTATCATCGAGAAACCTTTGACAAATCGTCGGTAATAACCGACGAGCCCCAAAAAGCTCTGAACTTTGGTAATATTTCTTGGAGGCTTCCAGTTAAGTATGGCTGAAATTTTGCTCGGGTCAACTTGAATACCCGATGCGGATACCACATGACCCAAGAAGCTAACCTCTCTTAACCAGAACTCACACTTACTGAACTTAGCATATAACTGCTTATCCCGCAAAATTTGCAACACCAGTCTCAGGTGCTCAGCATGTTCGGTCTCATCTCTTGAATAGACCAAGATGTCATCAATGAACACAACTATGAACCGATCCAAATATGGTCTGAAGATCCAATTCATCAAATCCATAAATACCGCAGGGGCTTAGTGAGCCCAAACGGCATCACTAAGAACTCGTAGTGACCATATCTCGTTCTGAAGGCAGTTTTGGGTATGTCCGAATCTCGAATTCGCAACTGATAATAGCCCGATCTCAAATCTATTTTTGAGAACATTGAGGCTCCCTTCAGTTGGTCGAACAAATCATCGATACGCGGTAACGGATATTTGTTCTTTATCGTCACTTTATTCAGTTGACGATAGTCAATGCACAACCTCATGGTTCCGTCCTTCTTTCTCACGAACAATACTGGTGCACCCCAAGGTGAGAAACTTGGTCGAGCAAAACCTCTATCCGTCAATTCTTGCAACTGAGCTTTCAACTCTTTTAACTCGGTTGGTGCCATACGATACGGAGCTATCGAAATCGGCGTAGTCCCAGGTACAAGCTCAATACCAAACTCTACCTCCCGAACAGGTGGTAAACCCGGTAATTCTTCAGGAAAAACATCCGGGTATTCACAAACCACCGGCACAGATTCGGGTTTCTTGTCTAATTCTTTGTCATCCAGTACATACGCAAGGTATGCTTCGCACCCTTTTCTTACATATTTCTGGGCCAACATTGCTGATATTACAGCTGGCATCCCTTCCAAGTCCGTAGACTCAACTCGGATTACTTCGTTATTTGCGCACCTCAAATCAATAGTCTTGCTTTTGCAATTCACAACCGCATCATGCGCGGTCAACCAATCCAAACCAAGAATAACATCAAATTCATCAAACGGAAAAAGCATCAAGTCCGCCGGAAAACAGGAACCTCGAATTTCTAGGGGACATTTCTTACACACTTTGTCGACAAGCACATAACGACCCAAGGGATTTGACACCCGAATTACGAACTCAGTAGACTCAATAGGTAAAGTCTTACTGGATGCTAAGGTTTCACATATGTAAGAATGAGTAGAACCGGGGTCAATCAAAGTAATTACATTAGTATCCAAGAGAGTAAAAGTACCGGTAATAACATCAGGCGAAGAAGCATCCTCGCGGGCACGTATAGCATAAGCTCTAGCAGGCGCACGAGCCTCGGATCTGGTCGTAGCATCTCTAGATCCTCTCTGACCACCACCAGCATTGCCCGTATTTCCAGATGGTCTACCTTGAGCAGTGGTAGCACCCGGTTTCCCACTCTGATTTACATTCTGTTCAGACAACCTCGGGCAATCTTTAATGAAGTGGTCAACCGATCCGCACTTGTAACAGGAGCGGTCAGGGAATCTACAACTCCCCGAATGCCATTTACCGCAATATCGACATTTCGTTCTATCTCGACGTTCATTCTCAACACTGGCGACCGAAGTGCCTCGTGTACCCACAGGGGGTCGATCACGATCTCGTCTAAAAAGGCCCGAAGTGCCTCTCGACCAGCCAACATCATCTCAAAATTTCTTCGATGCCTGTTGAAGAGACTTTCCCGAAGATCTTTTACGAAACTCTCCAGTTCCCTCATCAACTTTTTGTTTTTCTTTTCTAAGCTCTTCGGCTTTACAAGCTCGCTCGACAAGTACTACGAACTCTCGTATTTCAAGAACGCCAATGAACATTTTTATATCTTCATTCAGCCCATCCTCGAAGCGTTTACACATAATAGCCTCGGACGAAACACATTCCCGAGCGTATCTACTAAGTCTAACAAATTTTCGCTCGTAATCAGTAACTGACATAGAACCTTGCTTAAGCTCAAGAAATTCCTTCCGTTTTTGATCAACAAATCTCTGACTGATATACTTTTTCCGAAACTCAGTTTGGAAAAACTCCCAAGTTACTTGCTCTCGGGGCACAACAGAAGTCAGAGTACTCCACCAATAGTAGGCAGAATCGCGTAGCAAGGAGATAGTACACTTTAGGCATTCATCGGGTGTACAAGATAGCTCATCAAGTACCCGGATAGTGTTGTCCAACCAAAATTCAGCTTGCTCGGCATCGTCGCTATCCGTAGCCTTAAATTCAGTAGCCCCATGTTTTCGGATTCTGTCAACTGAGGGCTTATTTGACCTTATTTGGTCAGTTACCGGAGGTATTGTAGGTACGGGGGTGGTATTAGTCGGGAATGGAGGTTGTGGAACAGCCGTATTAGTTCGAATGTATTGGTTGAACCAATCATTCATCACGCTATAGAAAGCTTGTCTAGCTTCCTCATTCGGGTTACTAGCATTAGGTTGAGAGTCCGCCGACGCTGTCCCTTGTGCGGGAGCAAGCGCTACACTCTCAAGATCATCAGCTACCTCTCGGTCGGGATCAGGATCCATTACTATAAATAAACACATTTACAATTGTCAGAAATCACCACACTATCAAGTAATCACATAAAATGGCATGTATAGCTAGACCCAACGCATTACGGTAGTCCTAGAATCGACTAAACCTGGCTCTGATACCAATCAAATGTAACACCCCGAACCCGAGACCGACACCGAAGTCGAACACGAGGTGTTAACAGACTTTAAACCCCTTATAAAAAAATTTCCCAGACACTGCCAATCTGTGTACTAGTCGTTTTAAAAATCATATCTTGAGTTTCACAACTCAAAAATCAGTTTCGTGATTTTTCCCTGAAAATAGACTCATATGCCCATCTACATATTTTTTTCTAGAATTTTTGGTGGGGCCAATTAGTACAGTTTATTAGTCAAAGTCTCCCATGTTACAGGGATCGACTACACTGACCTTTGCGCATTACGACCTGGATATATCCCTGCACAGAGCTTCAATACTGATGCCGTTTGTTTCTATAGAAACTAGACTCAGAGAGGAATCTATAAATATATGGTATGACTCCTAATTATCTCTGGTTAATTTATAATGAATTTCCAAAGTCGGAACAGGGAGTCCAGAAACCGTTCTGGCCCTGTCTCACGAGAACCTGAATATCTCTTAACATACTGTCCGTATGATTGTTTCGTTACTTTCCTATGAAAGTAGATTCATCAAGGTTTGTTTACATAATTTATTCACTATTTAATTCTCTTCCTACTATTTTTAGTGATTTTCCAAATCTACATCACTGCTGCTGTCAGCATCTGCCTTTAAGGTAGACTTTACCTATTTCATGGTTTCCATGATTCAACTAGCCCTTTTTGCATAAATAGCACAATTTATGAAAGTGATTAACCATCCCCATGGCCAATCCTTGTCAAGCATATCCACACCAAATGATTATAACAATATACTCAAACACATATAAGCCATTTTCGCATGGCTATCCAAAATTTATACAAGTCCAAAGGGTCCACGACCCACAACAAACGGGTAGTCCTATACATGCCATTTCGAAGTTCAACCAAAATTGTACCAAAAGGGGGCTTTGATAGTGTGGGCGACTTTGACCTCAAGATCCCGAGTCCGATAGCTGGAGAACCAATCTATAAAACAGAGGAGCAATGAAACGGAGTAAGCAATTTATGCTTAGTAAGTTTTGAGCAAGGAATTCCAGCACAACAAAAGTATAGCATTCATATAGCTAAACGAATAATTTCATATGCACAAATTTACGATATCGTACTTGCTTCACATTATCAACCCTTATGTACATACACAAAAGATCAACTCAGCCAAAGGCCGGTAGCTCGTTTATCAACTGAGCGAATACTTATTTGTAAGGGCTCAACTAAATTCAAGCACATACGAAACATACCTCAATGTTGGGATGTTTCGAGAGTATTAACTGGAATTTTACAGCAAGTTCATTCATTCCCAAATCACGTACCTTCGGAATTTAACCGGATATAGCTCCTCGTTCAAATGCCTTCGGGACATAGCCCGGTTATAGTAATTCGCACAAATGCCTTCGGGACTTAACCCGGATTTAGTAACTCGCACAAATGCCTTCGGGCTTAGCCCGGAATTAGTATCTCGCACAAATGCCTTCGGGCTTAGCCCGGGATTAGTATCTCGCACAAATGCCTTCGGGCTTAGCCCGGAATTAGTATCTCGCACAAATGCCTTCGGATCTTAGTCCGGATATTGTCACTTAGCACAAGCCTTCGGGAATTAGCCCGGACATCATTCAAATAACCATGCACATTTAACAATAAATCATGGCCCATTCGTATTTCATTTTCGTTAGCAAAACTCAAACACAAGACATTTATCATTCTTGCAAATTCAGCTCAATAGCCATACAAAGAGCATGATTTTAATTTGCTCAAAACATGATCTAATCACATCATAATTTAAGCTCTTTTACTCAAGAACTTACCTCGGGTGTTGTCGAACGATTCCGATAGCTATTCGACCACTTTTTCCTTCCCTTTATCGGATTTAGTTCCCCTTTGCTTTTGAGCTTAATTAAACAAATAAATTGATTTAATCATTTGAGCATCGAAAAGAGGAACACAAGGCACTTAGCCCATATTTATACATTAGATATTAAAGTCACATATGTACGGAATCATGAATCAAACTCAACATTTTAGCTAATTTTTCCCCCTTGGCCGAATATGCATGTCTATTTTGGGGCCGATTTCAACACTTAATACATTCTACAAGTATGGTCACTTGTATTGACTAAACACCCTTTTGTTTCAAGTTCAAAACTTGGCTAATACACACATATACACACTAGTAAAGAATCCTCTCCCTTTCCATCAATTTAACACATGCATTGCTCATTAACATGCAAAAGTTATATTCGGCCTTAGCACACAACTTGCTAGCCGATTCTTCTCCATTTAGCAACCAATGCACATATGTGCTCACTCAAAAATGCTAAAAAGGAGGTTCAAGAATCATCAAGCCACCATCACATGCATCATTAACAAGCTTCATATTTAGCATGCAATGGCATTAACACAAACTCCACCTAGGCCGAATCTTAACTCATCCTCATGCCTCATCACCACAACATCAAACATCAACCAAGAATGATGCATCCATGGCCGAGTGTCATTTCCATCACATAGCAAGATTTAGACCATGGGCTAGGTAGAACTCAAGCTAACAACTAAAACATGCATGCATCTCATGGAACATCATCAAACATACCTTAGCCTAGCTACATGCATGGCCGAACCTCTTCAACCTTTCTTCTTCCTTCCTCCTTAAAATTTTTGGCCAAGGATGAACCAAAGGATGAGCATTTTTTTTTCTTTGTTTTTTTCTTTCTAGTTTCGGCTAAATAAAGATGAGAAAGGATGAACAAAAATTTTCTCCTTTCTTTTCTTTAGCTCACGGCAATGGGGGGGGAAACAACTACACACATTTTTTTTTGTATTCATCATACTCCTTTTCATTATTTTATGCCCATGCCCCTTATTTTATTTTTTTCCTACATACCTCACTAGGCCAACATGTTCCCAACATGTTTCCACCCATAGCATGGCCAACCACTAGCTCAAATTTTGGGTAATTTGACATGCAAACCCATCATTTTCACAACATGCATTAATAGACCATTTTAAACTAGCCTATCATATTTTCACCATGTCTCATATCAATCCCTATTTAATAATTTCTCATGCAATTGGCAAAATTGGAGAATGAAACTTCCACATACTCATGTACACACATAATAAGCATAGAATATGGAAATCAATTATTTTTATGACTCGGTTTTGTGGTCCCGAAACCACTTCTCGACTAGGGTCAATTTTGGGCTGTCAAATATATGAAGTGATAAAGTGAAGAAAATGTAACTTTGAACATAGCATGATTATTAAGCATGGTTATATTCAGTTAATGCAACAAAATAAATGACAAATGAATAGTGAATTTTGTATTGGTAAACAAAAAGTTAATATGAGATTTATATGATGCATATATCTTCGGTTTGGTCAAAATAATAGGATCATGTTTAATTTTTTTGTGAGTAATTTATTGGTTGGGCTATATTAATATATATACGAATATGCTTAGACATATATATGTGGAATGTTTAGTAATGTTCTTATGAAATAGACAAAATGATGTATGTTTTTACTAATTAAAGTATGTGTATATAAATTGTAAGTTGATAGATTATTTCATATATAAGTCCATTCGAATGCTTTAAATGTTAAATTTGCATATATGATTTGAATATGAAATGAAGTATATTGGGTTATAAGTTAAGCATTTGATTTCTATGATTATTTGTTTGTATTAAGTTAACAGAAATTCAAATAATTAGATAAATGGTATAATCGAAATATGTTAGTTTGGTTTAAAAATTTTATTAGATGATTAACTTTTTAATGAAAGTCTGTTCTAAATTGTATTATGATCGGTAATGCCTGGTAACCCCATTCCGGCGACGGATACGGGTTAGGGGTGTTACATTTAATTTGTATCAGAGCTACGGTTTAATCGATGCTAGGCCAACGTAGTGTGTGTGAGTCTAACTATACATGCCATATTTTATACTATGATAGTGTGATAACTCTTGACATTTGAAAATGTGTTTTCGTATAGTATAATCGAAGCATGTTAGTTTGGTTTAAAAATTTTATTAGATGATTAAATTTGTAATGAAAGTCTGTTCTGAATTGGATTATGATCGGTAATGCCCGGTAAACCCATTTCGGCAACGAATACGGGTTAGGGGTGTTACATTTGATTGGTATTAGAGCTACCGTTTAATCAGTTCTAGGACTAACGTAGCGTGTGTGAGTCTAGCTATACATGCCATATTTTATACTATGATAGTGTGATGACTCTTGACATTTGAAAATGTGTTTTCGTATAGTAAATGGATCCCGATCGAGCCGTAATGGATGACGTAGAAGATAATGTGCCTGCTCCTACACAAAGGGCAACTTCAGCTAATTCAAGGCCGATTTTGAGTAATATAGAGAGAGAGGCTAAGCAAGCCTTCTTCTAGTTAACGAATGAGGGGTTCACGGAGTTCATTCGAACAAATCCGATTTCTCAACAACCTCCACCCCCTCAAGTTCCTGTAACTTCCCAAGTTATACAAAAATAGAAGAAAAAAATGATTTTGAAGCCAGAGATTTCAGTGAGAGATCATTGGGTAAATCATTTTAGTCTGCATCAAAGAAATTTCGAGATGATTATAGTCGTTCAAAGGCTAATATGGGCCACTCAAGTAGAGATCGTTCTAGATCACATTTGAGCTTCAAAGCTCCAACTACCTCTATCGCTAGTGTTGAAAATTTCAGATTTGACTGAGTGCAAACGTTGTAGTAAAAGACATTCGGGTATTTGTAGACTGAATAATCAAGCTTGTTTCAAATGTGGATCCTTAGATCACTTTATTTGAGATTGTCCCGAGTCGGCTGAGCAAGAGATTATGCAAAATCTGAGTCGAGTAACACTTCAGCCAAGAGTAGATCTCTTAGAAATGCGGGAAATGTGAGTAGCAGTCAGAGAGGAACTAAAGACACAGCAGTTCGATCTAAGGCTCGTGCACCTGTCAGAGCTTATGCTATTAACACTCGTGAGGAGGTTTCAAACCCAGATGTTATTACTGGTATATTCACTCTATGATACTAGTGTAATTGCATTGATTAATTCTGATTTGACTCATTCTTATGTATGTGAGACCTTAATATTCAGTAAGACTTTGCCTGTAGAGTCTGCCGAGCTTGTGATTAGAATATCGAGCCCCTTGGGCCGATGTGTTTTGGTTGATAAAATGTGTAAGAATTGTCCGTTGATGGTTCGAGATTCATGTCTTCTGGTTGATTTGATGATGTTATCATTCAATGAGTTCATAGTATGAATTAGTTGACTTTGCATAATGCTATTGTAAATATTAAATGAAAGACTATTGATTTGAGATGCCATGATGAGATTAATCAGATTGAGTTTAATGATCTGAATGGTTTATTAGCAGCAATATCTTTGATGTTAGCTTAGAAATATGTGAGAAAGAGTTGTGAAGCTTACTTTGCGTTTGTGTTTGATAGTAAAGTGACCGAAAGAAAGCTTGAATCAGTACCGGTTGTGTGCGAGTATCCGGATGTGTTTCCTAAAGAATTTCTAGGTTTACCACCTATCTGAGAAGTAGAGTTTCGTATTGAGACAGTGCTGAGGACAACTCTGATATTGATAGCTCAGTACAGAATGGCACCTACTGACATAAAAGAATTGGAAAGTTAGTTGCAAGAGTTAAGTTGCAAGAGTTGGCAGATAGAGGTTTCACACGACCGAGTTTCTCTCCCTAGGGTGCACCAGTTTTATTGTGAAAGAGAAAGATAGAACTATGAGAATGTGTATCGCTTATAGGCAGCTTAGTAGAGTGATTATAAAGAATAAATATCCATTGACACGGATTGAGGACTTGTTCAATCAACTGAAAGAGGCTACAGTGTTTTCAAAGATAGATTTCAGATCATGTTACTATAAGTTGTGAGTTAAAGACTTTGATGTGTCAAAGACTGGTTTTCAAATGAGACAGTATCCAGACGATTTGTGGTTGTGTTCAATGATGACATTTTGATCTATTTTCGTGATAAAACTGAGCATGCCGAACATTTGAGACTTGTGCTACAGACTTTGCGAGGTAAACTATTGTATGCAAAGTTCAACAAATGTGAGTTCTGGTTATGTGAAGTCAGTTTTTTGGGACATGTTGTATTAGCATCGGGTATTCAGGTTGATCCGAGTAAAATTTCAGCTATACTTGTTTGGAAACTTCCGAGAAATGTTTCCGAAGTCTGAAGTTTTCTAGGACTTGCTGGTTACTATAGACGGTTCCTGAAAGGTTTCTCTATGATTGCAACCTCGATGAAAAAACTACTATAGAAAGACATTATGGTCGAGTGGTTAGAAAAGTGCCAGAAAAGTTTTGATCAGTTGAAATAATGATTAAATTGTATTGATGGCTTAGTGCAATAGTTAAAGGCGGGTAGTTACTATGATTCCTTTTGGGCATTCTATGTGTACATTTATTCTCAGAATATACATTACTATTTAGTTTCAAAAAGAATTCTTATCCTATTAAGGTAAGGTTGGTCTGTTTGGATTATGTTCGATATTGCTATGTCCATCTTTGGTATTTATTTCCTTGAGTGAGTATGAACATCGACAGTAAAGTTCGTATGAGGCTAATACTTTGTTTTCTACTGGTTATTGTTCTGATGAATGTATGTGAAGATTATATTGCTTCTGTTATTGTGGATTTCAATATTTATGAGTGACAGTGTTCTTTCTGGATCTTATATGGGATATCATCGAAATTAATATCATTCTATATAGGTTGTAACTTTCTAATATTCTGTGTAGCTTCAGACCTTGAAATTTTGCTATTCCGGTTTTCTTATGATTTCATGTGATTATCTGCAAGAAATCTCTATTTGACAGAGATGACTATATCTATTATGATTATAATTTTTGGTTTGAAATGTGAAAGTACAGTAGTACCATCATTAGATTTATAGAAATTGTGTTTCTGCATTGATTGCTATTTAAACCATATTTGATTTTCTTCTGGGTTCAGATGCTTTATTAACAACAGGGATATTATCTATTTTTACGGGTAAGATGTCGGTCTTATTATGACATTATGATTTCTATTTGATAATTGTGGCATCTGTATAGTGATATATCTAGGTTATTGTGGATAGATTGACTAAATCGGCTCATTTTGTTCCGGTTCGTACATATTACTCGCTTGATAGGGTAGCTAAATTGTATGTTTCTCAGATTATGAGATTATTGAACGTATCGAGCCAATTGTGTATAGACTATTGTTTCCACCTGAGTTAGAAAAGATCCATAATGTATTCCATGTTTCGATGCTTCGTAGATATCGATCAGATCCTTACATGTGAAAAATTCGTTAGAGATTGAGATTAAATCTGATATGAGATACAAGGAAGAATCGATTCGTATTCTGGCTTGTGAAGTTAAAGAATTGCGAAATAAGAAAATTCTATTAGTGAAAGTATTGTGGCATAAATACGGAGTTGAAGAGGCAACATAGGAGCCAAAAGTCCCAATGAAAGAACATTTTTCGAACTTATTTACCAGTAAAATTTTTGAGGACGATAATCCCTAAGGGGGAAGAGTTGTAACATCCTGATTTAGACCTTATTCGAAACGGTGGTTTCGGGACCACGAATCTGAGTCAGAAAATTTTTTTAAAAAATTATTTTCTGTGTTTATTATGTGTGAATTTGCATATTTTAAATTTTCGTATTTTAATTTTACCGTTTAGATGTCGATTTTAAAAAAAGGGCTTAATAGCGTAAAATGATTTTTTCGACCATGGTTTTGCTTAATTAAGGTATGTAACTAGCTTGGTTCTTAATAATTTTTTCGTTTTTGAGATCGTTGCTATGTTATCTACAAAGCCCATGCTTGAATTTTTTATTTTGATGAATATTTTGAGTTATGCCATTGATGAATAATTGAGTTTTGAGATGTTAGTTGATGAAATATGAAATATATGTTTTAGATTAACTTGTTTTGCATTGGAATTTTTGATGATTTTGAGTAATTAGGGCTTAATTGCAAAAATGATAATTTGAAGTACTAAAATGTGAAATAAATGAAATATATGGACTTGTATGAACATGGGTAATATTCGGCCTCAGCATGGTATATGAAAATTCTAGCTATACGGGCTTGGGGGCGCCGCATGGATAAAATCGTACAGTTATAAGGAGATTATCGAGCTAGGCTGTGTTGACCACACGGCCAAGGTCATTATTGGGCTCATTGGGCCACACGGGCGAGTGTGGCCATATGGGCCATACTTTAGGTTGTGGGCTTGCTTTCACTATTAAACCATTTAAGGTTGCACGGGTCGTACGAGATGACTGTGAGCCTACTGATAGGTCAGTAAGTATACTTAGACCCCTTACTGGTAAAATGACCGTTATACCCCTAGAGGTAAAATAACTCATATGCCCCTATGCTTTAGTTGACTGTATTTGAGCATGACATTTCTGCAGACATGTATGATATTATGCTGCATTACGTGGGTGGGATATATATATGATTTTGGAGGAATTGTACTAAACTGGCAGCTCAGCTGCAAATTCTGTTAGTGCCACTTTCGGTGCTATATTTGGAGTGTAGGGATGGGTGGGTGATTCTATCCCCACATGTAGTGTCGGGCTGGACGGAGTGGAGTGTAGCGGATGGATGGGTAGGACCATTATTGCATTACTGATGCTGTTACTTTAATGGGCTAAGGCCCACATTAATACTAGACTGTCACTGTAATGGGCTTAGGCCCATACTGTTTCTGTCTGATCTTGTTAATGGTCACACACTGAGTTTTCATAAACTCACTGTTTCTGCTCATCTCTGCAGGTAACCATTAGGCGGGTTAGTACTGCGAGGGACTCGGAGATGGCCACACCACTGTTTAAGTTATCGGTTATGATTTTTAGTAAAAGTAGTTTTAATTGGGTAGATTTTATGTAATAAGGCCGTTTAAGTTTTATTTTTATTTTTAATTGGGACTTTATCTGAATAACTTATATCTGATAGCATTAGGTCTTGGGTTTTCAAAAGGCAGATGATTTTCAACTATCGTGCAATGTTTTAAAAAGCTTCCACAACAAACAATGATTTAAAGTATTATAACGATTTAGTATGAAACATGTTTTGATAAAAGAACCTGTAATTTTACAAGTGGATAAAATAAGTTAGCTTTTTATAAAGAACGTAAACAAGGTTTTTTTTAAATCCAAATGGAATTCCCTAATAGAACTACGTTTTTCAAAAATGTGACATCTCAGATGCGGCCATAACGTCTAGGCCGGGTTTAGGGTGTTACAAATCATATCATGGACCATCAAATAATCATAAAATAATTATTTCTATTTCAAATTTATGGTCTCAAAACATCTAATCCGAGTAGACCCTAATTCAAGATGTTACACTTGACACATTAACTTGACATTTTTCATTCAATTTTGAGATCAAGACCTCCCTTGGAAATTGAGCATAGTAGGTTTGTTGTATCTTTGATCACCTAGATAGCCACATCAAGATCCACTTTTCTCCAAAACTAAGCCAACTCCATAGTGCATTTCGGGGTACTATAGTCTCAGGAAATATAACTTAATATCATTAAAATTAGTATCACCTTGGACTGAACTTCCTGAATCAGAATAAAAATGTCTTGAAGTCCTTAAGTTGGCTTCTCCACCACAATCATTGGAAAGTGTGACGACTCCTGCATACTTTCACTTTTTTACCAAGTTTAGCTCATCAATAATCTCTACCTTTACACTTACTCTTATGTCACTCGAAGGGGAGACACTATCTTCAACATTCACAAACTCTTGTTGCTCTCTTACTCCAAACTCTTGTTGAACATCTACATTCAATGTTACACCCTAAACTCGGCCTAGACATTATGGCTGAATCTCGGATTTCACATTAAAACTGTTGAAAACATTTATTTGTTAAAGTAACTAGATTTCAATTGTTTTTACAAAAACTCAAAAATTTCAAATATCAATTAATTTTATTTTGGAAAACACTTATTTAAAACGTGAATATTTGTGAGGTTTATTATAATGCCAAAGGAACTCATCATAAATCATTCAAGCAAAGGTTGTGTAACACCCCAAACCCGGCCTAGAAGTTAGGCCCGAATCTAGCGTGTCACATTGAAGTGTTTTTCAAAAACCATGTTCTCATTGAAAACCCTTCTTACTACGTAAAACGCCTGGCCATTTTAAAACTAGTGAAACATTAATTCCCTTAAAACCTTACTAGCTGCAGAAGCTTACTTTTAAACAGTTGCGGAAACGAGATATTTTGAAAACCAGTTGTTGTTTTGGAAAACTGTGCCCTACTTCTAACAGATATTAAGCATACTAAATAAATTTCCCAAATAAAAGGTTAAGAAAATAAAGAGGCCTTAATCAACCCAAATCAAAAACCAAAGTGCTTAACTAAATAAACGAAATAGAAAAACATGCGCAGTTGTGTGGTCGTCTCCGAGTCCCTCTGCGACACCGATCCACTTAGCCTCAGTTTATGAAAACTTTGTGTAATCCCCTTACTAGAGTAACGTCAGTAAACAGACATAATTCAGGATCAGTTTGGGCCAGAGCCCATTACAGTAATAGTACAGTCCAGTTCAAAGCTTACGTGGGCCAAAGCCCGTTACAATATCATTTGGGTCACAGCCCATAACAGAATCAATTGGGCCTAGCCCATCTTCGCCTCAGTTGGGCCGAAGCCCACATTGCAATAATATCACAATAATATCATACATACAATGCTGTGCAACCCACCCCAATAATCCAACTGCTACACACCAACTCCGTCCCCCGATACACATCATGTGGGGATATAAATATCGACCCACCCATCCGATACACATCAATGGTAGCCCGGTTGCGGTACTACCTTTATTGTAGCAAGCTGCTAATCAAATATTAGGCTTAATAGCCATCGGTGGATCCACGATCGTCAAGCAACTATGCGATCCTCATATACTTCCTCCATTCCATAATCCCCAACCCATGCAATATGTCGTGTATGTCATGCTCAATCATCACACGTGTATGCAGAATGGCCATACTCAGTAACAGTCTTTTAAACATATATTAAGAGCATATCATTCATACAACCACAGTAAGTCAATTAAAATGTAGTCATACATTCATATGGCCCATCAGGCCCAACTACTTCCCACATAACAGTTAGATTTACACAAGTGGGCCCATGGGCCCATCGAGGCCCAAAACAGCCCCAGCACACGAGAACGCTCATGGCGGCTTTCAACAGTGAATACACATTTGTTTATGAGAACGCACCGAAGTCCACGATCACCAACCTTGGCACATCCTGCATTGGGTCTTAATCGCCTTTTTTCTTTTTCACCAGCTCATCTGGTTTGCTCTATTTAAAGCCAGCTTCTCACCAATTCCCATGTTAGCTTCCCGATGTGAGATTACTTTCAACCATTAGGAAAATTCCTTATTTTCTGATGACCACCTCAACCACAGAGTTCCAGTCCAACTCCACCTCTTACACATCTCAAACAGCAAAATAAATACTCCATTGCGCATCCCAAGACTTGAACCTTAGACCTCGCAGTTACACAACACACCACCTTGCCACTCCACCACAGGCTCTTTCTAAGTCATATTTTATCCTCAATTAAATATAAGGTCTATAGGCCAAAGTCCAGGTTCTTTTAAAAGAAAAACCAAAATAAATTGCAAGAGCCAAGACTTGAACCCAGGCTCCCTTGCAACCTTAATGATGCCACAACCACTAGACCACAAGCTTCCTTGTGTTATTTATTTACCACAATAATTTAAAAGGCCTTCATCCAAGCACCCAGAGTTTTATTCACTTATTACCAAAATTTTTGCTAAAGCCCAGGTTTGAACCCAAGATTTCTCCAACACTTCTCAGGGCCATTAACCACTAAAACAGACATTTAATTGTGTCATTCCCTTGCATAATTAAATGCTTATATACAACCTCCTTACGGACCCATACTAAAGGCCCAATAATTCTAAGCCCAAATTCGGGGTGTTACAGGTTTTGTAATATTCTTAATTATTTCCTTTTAAAATGATTTTGTTAAAAATCTTTCGCAGCAGTCGTTTGAAAATATTTAGAAAATCACAATTTTATAGGCTTGTTTAAAATAAAGTAAAATCATAAGTGATTTAAAAGATATAAAATATTTGTAAATTCATCAAGCATGCATACGTGACAGTTTAAAATTGTAAAATAAAGAAACAACCCAATTAAACAGTTCAAAGTCCCAGAGTCCAAAATAACATCCAAAAATAGTTTATAGACCCATTATTGAAAGTATCCATTTAAGAGGCTCCTTCGTTTACTGAGTCCAAGCCCTAAGTTCGTGTATTACCTGAAAGGTTCAGAACTAATGGGGTGAGCTTTTAAAGCTGAGTGTGGGTCTTATATCAAGTTAAATAACAAATAAACACATATTGATCATATAACATAATCAAATTTGATGCATATGATCATGAAAGTGCACTTTTTGTAAAATAATTATGCAAGTTTTTATAAAACATCCTACTCATCACCGCTACACTCTAAAAACAATTCCCTATAACTCATCCATCCAAACACTTAAATGTGGATGAAGCCACCAATGTTTGTAGAGAAGCTACAATGTAGGTTGTGGACAAAGCCACCATGTAAGTTGTGGGTAAAGCCACCAATTCTTCCTCTTTAAAATATCCCACCCTGTGCATGTGATATGGTCATACTGAACATATATAAAAATTTTACTCATTTCAAGATATCATTTGTCACATGGGCATGTTGCACATGCAAATCGAGTAATATCATGTAACACCTCTAACCCATATCCATCGTCGAAACAGGGTTTGGAGCATTACTAGAACATTCAAAAATATTTACAAATCAATTATGAAAATTACTATTCATTTACCAAGATCATTCATAACATCCCTTGATTGGGCCCTCGAGGCCCAATACAAGCATTAAAATCAAGTCAGGACTTAATCGAAAACTTATAAAAATTTTTGCCACATTTCAAAAAATTTTCCAAGTTACAGGGCTCACATGCCCGTGTGATCTAAGGACACGCCCATTGACCTTTTAGACATGCCGGTGCTGGAGACCGTGTTTGACCTCGTGTAACTCTTTCACTTGCACACATAGCCATTCCACACGCCCGTGTGGTTAATTAATTCAATTCAAAATTAGGTACAGGTTTCACACAGCCAAGACACACACCCGTGTCTCTGCTTGTGTGCCCAATGTTGAGTATTCTATTCCTGAAAATTAAGGTGCAGGGGATACACAGCCTAACCACATGCCCATGTTACCAGGCCGTGTGTCGCACATGGTCTAGACACACGCCCATGTGGACAAAATGTAGCCATTTCTAGCTTCATTTCTTAACCAAAATTTCACCCAAGACCTGCACTTGAAACATTCAACCAATACCATTCATTCCAAGCATTCAAATTAAACGAACTTCATCATTCAACAAGGCATATCATTACATACACATATGGTTATAAAGTTACCTTGGATTAACTTAGGCAATAATAACTTTTGATAACATATATTCAACTTAACACATCTATATATATATATCATGATAACCTACTTAGTAATACCAAAAAGTATCATTGCTAGCTATTCTAATGGCTAGGTTACAAAACATCATTATCAAGCTACTACTATACATGCCATTATACCAAAATGATTTTTTAAATAATACCAAAAGGACTAGTTGATAGTGTGACGATGCTCTAATGAACTCCGACCTTCACGAGCTTCCGAGTACTATAAAACAGGGGAAAATAAAATGGAGTAAGTATTACATGCTTAGTAAGTTAGTATAACAGAAACTAAACTTACCAATCCCGTTTATTAAATCTAAGCATACAATAACAAGTTTTCCATCCATTTGGCTAAATTGTCTAAACATATGCATCCAATCAAACATGTTAGTCACAAAGTTTACATATACATCAAGTAAGAATAGATGAGCTCTTCATGCAACACTCTTTCAAGACATTATCATTTCATCTCATAATTCTCATGCTATGTTAAGGGTTCTATGTCCGTTGAATCATTGAAATTCTGATGCATACTCAAGTAGTACACTCGAGGTGTGCAATTCAATAATTCGTCAATTCTTATTCAAGCGTACCTCTTAGGGCACTTAACCCAGAAACATACTCGAGTCACATATAGTATAACAGGATTACCAGTCCAGGCTAACCCCTAATTGTAACGTATACTGGAGATGTATTATATCCGAATTACTTATCCAGGCTTAATCCTTTCTATAACAAGGTCAATAGGATTACTCGTCTGAGCTAAATCCTGTCCGCAACAAATGCAAGACCTTATTCATTTTGTGAAAGCACATATATTCATCGGAATTCAATAATTAATCGAGACTTAACCCTTTTTCACCATATCAAGCATACATTAAATTTCTCATTATAGCATTCAAGTAATGTACATCAATATAAGTCACATTTCATACAGCACAATATTCAATTAAACATATTTACATACCGGCTTAAGTTACATGAACTTACCTCGACACTTGTTTGCGTTAGAAATCTACTAATCTGAAACCTATTCTTTTCCTTGATCTAACCTCGAATTAGTGTTTTCTAGATCTAAATAAATGAATTTAACCATCAAATTCACACATTTCATATTTAAATGGACTTCATCTACATCCTAGGCAAAATTACCATTTTGCCCCTAACTTTTCCATAAATTTTAATTTCATCCCTAATCCTGGAAGATGAAACTTGTGCAAATTACTCCCTATTTCAAGCCTAACCAAAGCCTCAATACAAATTTTACAGCACATGTACTCATAAAAATTTAGAATTTTTCATCAAATTTTACAACTTTACATTTTAGTCCCTAAATTATGTTTTCATCAAAAATCACTTTGTAAAAGTTGTTTATCTATCGATAATCTTTCATTTTCTACCATAAATTTCTAGCTTCCAGCATATACATCCATGACCCATTTTCACACCTTGATAACTTTTCGAATTAATCCTTCAAATAGAGAGATTAAACTATCCTAGCTTTAAAAATATCAAAATTACTAAAAACGAGACAAGGAAACTTACCCAATTAGGCCTTGAAAATTTCTTTTCTCTCACCTAGGGTTTCTATGTGTTTTTAGGTTGAAGATGATGAAAATAAGATGATATATTTTCTTTTCATCTTTTAATTAATTAAGTATTTTACTATTTCCAATTTAGTCTTGCCCTTTTTTCTATATTTCCATGGATGAGTTACCAAGAAAAATCTACATACTTTTTTTAATGATCTAATTACCATATAAGGCCCTCTAGATTTGAATCCCATAGCTATTTAATCCTTATAGCTACTAGAATTCAAGTTTTGCATTTTATGCAATTTAGTCCTTCTCGTAATTAAACACTTAATCGATAAAATTTTCGTATCAACACTTTAACACGACATGCCTATTATAATACGGACCATATAATGAAATAAAAATAAACCTTATTTTCGGATCAGATTTGTGGTCCTGAAACCACTGTTCCAATTTCACTGAAAATGGGTTGTTACAACTCTCCCCCTTAAGGATTTCCGTCCTTGATAATCTTACTAGTGAAAAGATTCGGGTATTGCTTTCTTATAGTATTCTCCGGCTCCTAGGTATCCTCTTTTATATCGTTTCGTTGCTAACGAAGTTTCACTAAAGCTACCTTTTTATTTCTTAACTCTTTTGCTTCCTTAGTTAAGATTTTGATCAGTTCTTCAGTATATGTTATATTAGGTTGAATGTCTAACTCTGTCGAAGAAATAACATGTGAGGGATCGGATCGGTACCGTTGTAGCATAGACACATAAAAAACATTATGAATCCGATTAAGTTCTGGTGGCAAAGCTAACCAATATGCAACTGGTCCGATTCTTTCCGTAATTTCATATGATCCAATGAACCGTGGACTCAATTTTCCTTTATGACCAAACCAAGGAACTTTCTTCCAAGGCGATACTTTCAAGAATACTTTGTTGCCGACTTGAAATTCTATTTCTTTTCATTTCAAATCAGCATAGGACTTTTGATGATCAGAGGCTGCTTTCAAATTGTCTCGGATTACTTTCACTTTTTCCTCAGTCTCTCAGACCAAGTCAACTTTGTGTAACTTTTTCTCATGGAGTTTCGTCTAATACAATGGAGTTCTACATTTGTGTCCATACAAGGCTTCATACGGTGCCATTTTAATACTAGACTGATAACTGTTATTATAAACAAATTCAACCAAAGGCAAATACCTTTCCCAGTTACCTTGAAACTCAAGTACACAACACCGAAACATATCTTCCAAGATCTGTATTACCCATTCAGATTGACCATCTGTTTGGGGATGAAATGCAATACTAAACTGTAACTGAGTACCTAGAGCTTCTTGCAATTTGCTCAGATTCGAGAAGTAAACCAAGGATCTCTATCTGAAATAATGGAGACAGGCACTTCATGCAATCTGATAATCTCAAAAACATATAATTCAGCCAATCTTTCCAAGGAATAATCGATACATACTAGAATAAAGTGTGCAGACTTTGTCAACCGGTCAATAATTACCCAAATGGCATCTTTTTTTCTTTGGAGACAAGGGTAATCCCGTTACAAAGTCTATGGCTTTCTTTCCCATTTTCATTCTGGTATCGTAACTGGCTGTAATAGTCCAGATGGCAACTGATGATTAGCTATTACTTGCTGACATATCAAACACTTAGATACAAACTCAAAAATATCTTGTTTCATTCCCAACCACTAGTACATCTTTTTCAGATCATTATACATTTTATTACTATCAGGATGAATAGACATGTTACCATTTTGAGCTTCATGCAAAATCTTTTGTACCAATTCTGAACTTTTTGGTTCACATACTCTGCCTCTGAATAACAATCAACTATTAGTCCCGATCTGAAATTTTGAGTCAAGAGTCGATTCACTTTGTATCTGTTTTGCTTGCAACTTATTATCATTTTTCTAAGCTTTAGAAATCTGTTGCAAAAACATTGGTCTAGCTTTTAACTCAGCTATGATTGAACCATCATCAAACAACAATAATTGGGTGTTCATTTCTCACAAAGTATATAGGGATTTTCTACTCAAAGCATCCGTCACTATGTTGGCTTTCCTCAGATGGTAGTCAATAACAAGATCATAATCTTTCAATAACTCAAGCCATCTGCGCCGTCTCAAATTAAAATCTTTTTGTGACATCAAATATTTCAAGCTTTTATGATTAGTGAATATGTGACATTTTCACCAAATAAGTAATGCCGCCAGATTTTCAATACAAACACTATGGCTGCGAATTCAAGATTATGTGTCGGGTAGTTCTTTTCATGTGGATTTAGCTATCATGAAGCATAGGCTACTACCTTACCATCTTGCATCAAAACATAGCCTAAACCATTTAATGACTCATCACTGTAAACTATAAATTCCTTACCTGATTCAGGTTGGACTAACACAGGTGCTTCTATTAATAAAGCCTTTAATCTATCAAAGCTCTGCTGCATTTATCGGTCCACTCAAACTTTACATCTTTCTGTAGCAAATGAGTCATCAGAGATGTTATGATTGAAAAACTTTTTACAAATCTCCGATAATAACTAGCTAGTCCCAGAAAATTTCAGACTTTAAATACATTCTTCGATGGCTTCCAATTAACAATGGTTGAAATTTTATTCGAGTCTACTCTGACACCTTCAGTAGATACTATATGCCCAAGAAAACTAACTTTCCGTAGCCAAAATTCACATTTACTGAATTTGGCATATAATTGTTTCTCTCGTAGAGTTGCAACACTATTCTTAATGCCCAGAATGCTCATTTTCAATCCGAGAGTAAACCAAAATATCATCTATAAATACCACCACAAACCTGTCTAAATACGGGCTGAAAAAATTTGTTTATCAAATCCATAAATGATCATTTGATTTCGTGATAGGTTTTAAATATTTATAATTAATCGTTCTTGAAACTAACTATTATCGCGATGTACGCAAGTGTACCTATCAAACAGTAGTAAAGTTTTAGCAAGACCGAATTGTTGAACACAAAGGAACAAAAAGTACTAGTAATGACTATCTTTTTATTATCTAGCCTAGGAATAAAGAGGTTTTGTTTTAACTAACTAATTATCTAAACTAAGAACTCATAGAGAATAGAATTGGGGAATTGCTTTGGGAAAATCGATTAAATTAAGACAATACCTAAGGAAAAATCCACCTAGACTGCACTTGTTATTTTGGCTTCGAATCAGACGATTTATTCATTTAACTTGTTCCATAGAGTTCCCTAAGTTATGTTATTATCTCTATTCAAGACTAATAACATCTAATCCCTAGATTGAATAATTGAGACCTTTCTCTAATTAACACCTTAGGGTTGCATTAACTCAATCTATGGATCCCCTTATTAGGTTTCACCCTAATCAGGAAAAATCTTGTCACCCTATGTCTAGGCGCGCAAACAACTCCGCTTAATTATGAAAATATACTCTTAGACAGGGTCTATTCCTCCTCTGAATAAGAGCTTATTTTGAATCAGTATCTTGGGATATCAAAACAAGAATTAAGAGCACATATTTAAGAACAAGTTAAATATTTATCATGCAATTTAGAAAATAATAACAAGATTCGTCTTAGGTTTCATTCCCCTTAGGTATTTAAGGGTTTTAGTTCATAACAAGATAAGAAAACATCTCAAAATAATAAAGAATACAAATGTAACACCCCAAACCAGGCCCAGACGTTATGGTTGAATCTGACGTGCCACATTGGAGTTGAAAACCCACGTTCCGTTTTAGTGTTTTTAAAAAACCATATTTTGTTGAGTTAACAAAGTGTATGAAAGCTAGGCACTAAGTAGGTATCCGAGAGGAGGTGAGCCATGAAGGCTGCGTAAGTACCAAGCTCTTTGATTGGATCCAATCCTAGACATGCCCACAACCATAACCACACTTTGTTATACCGAGTTTAAATTTGTTTAAGTGGACGTCTTTGATAAATCGATTAATCATAGTGTTGAGATATTTTGAAAACAAGTATCGTTTTGCAAACATGTCCTAAGTCTAGCCCATTTGAATAATTATCAACCAGGTTTGAAGTTATTAAAAATAAACTAATCTCGAAAAGAAATAAAAGAAAAGTTAAAATTAGCCTGATTACAACCCAAAAATAAATAATAATTAAAGGAAATTAAATGAAAACCAACGCTTATTTAAAAGCCCAAAGACGATCACCGTGGCCACTCTGAATCACCTCCGGCCCAAGTCCCCACATCAAGGCTCACCTACAAGGTTAAGGAAAGGGGGTGAGTTTGGAAACTCAGTGTGCAACAAGCCCTTCCAGAGCCCAGAACAATAACAGCCTGTTGGGCCTAAGCCCAAATCCAATCTCAAACATGTACTGGGCCATAGCCCTTTTCATATTTCATATTTCATAACACTGGGCCGAAGCCATTTTAAATTTCATATTACTGGGCCGAAGCCTTTACTGTAAACGGTATGGCCCATAGGCCCATTTCAATATCACATGTAATGTCAAATGAAAGAATGCAAGCCCAATTGGGGAGACTACTCAACCCACCATCCGCTACTCTCCACCCGTACCAACCAACACACCATGTGGGGATTAACTCGACCCACCCCGCCATAACTCTCCACTGGCAGCATAGCTACTTTATCATATAACTGGAGGCCTAGCCTCTTTTAATAACTGGGGCAAAAGCCCTTTTTATAACTGGGGCATAAGCCCTTCATCATAACTGGGGCATAAGCCCTTTATCATAACTGGGGCATAAGCCCTTTAATAACTGGGGCATAAGCGCTTTAATAACTGGGGCATAAGCCCTTTTGCACTTCCTCCATCCATATAAAAACCCAACCCAATGCATTTATGAACATCTCATGTGTATATCATACATATCATGTGCATATCATACATGTCATGCGCATATCATACATATCATGTTTATCAAAATCCTATGCATTAAGTTCATATATAAACCCTAGGGGTATAATGGTCATTTTTACCTAGAGGCAAAATGGTCATTTTCATGTTATAAGGGTAGTCTTGTAATTTTACCAAAAATTAGGGTTTCAATGTTCATTATCGATTACTAACAATTCATGGGTGCAAACAGTGATTCTGGCCCATTTTTAGTGAAATCGAGTTATTGGGCCTAAAACCCCTAATGAGCACTACTTAGCCGATTTTGTCATCTAGGCCCATTTAGCCTATATCCATAACAGCATTAACAGTCTTAACACGTAATTTAACAGATTTCTGTTTTCTACCAATTTTACTCAAATGGGACCGAAAGCCTATTGGGCCCTATTTCAGCCCCTCGAGGCCCAACTTACCGTAAATGCCAAAAACACGTCCTTACCGTTTCCATTGTTCCCGATCATCATCTCATCGATTCTAACTAACTAGTGACCGTTCGCTTGCTCACAAGTCCTCGAAATGCCAAAATTTTGGCATTTCGACTTTTCGGCATTTATCGCTTTAAGCTATGAAAAAGGGTTCGTTACACACCTGATTTGCGATATTCCTTGACGAGATCTCCTATGCGATTTCTCCTATAATGAACCACTTATATAATAGACCATGTTAATATTAAACGAAATCGAAAACTACCTATTATCATCACTTACACATTCGACCACCATCCACAATGGCCCTTGGGTTCATACCTTTGCCGAAGTTGATGACTAGATTTAGTCACTCCGATGATCCAAGCTTTTCACACACTCCTCGATCGGTAGCCTTTAATCCTCACTAGCACCAACAAACCAAATAACACCAAAAACCCTTTTAGCCTTAGTCGACAGAGGGGTTTTCAGCTTTTCTTAAACCACAAGATACAAATGGAAAGAAGGTTTGAATACTTACCAAGAGATCTACTCGTTGAAGAACGTTGCAAATACCTTCCTACCCCATATCTGTTGTGAATCCAACTTCAACGTGCGTAGAAAATAGATCTAAATATTAATTCCCGAATCACTAAAATATGAAGCTTTCGGCTTTTCAGCAAATATTAATCTAAGCTATTACGGGGGTTAGTACACACCTGTTACGGGTTGAAGTTGAAACGTTTCCATAATCAATCACCTACGATAACCACCACCTGTCACTCAAACTCAACTATTCCAATATCAATATATGTAAATCCTAAGCACATCAGTCATACGGAACATAAGGGCATATTCGTCATTTTACCATACAGGGGTACTACGGTCACTTTACCCTACAGGGGCTTTACGATCTTTTTACCTATTAGGGGTATTTTAGTCATTTCATCCTACAAGGGTGTTTTGGTAAATCTACAAACCAAGGGTATTTCAGTAATTTTATAAACCAATGGTATTTCTATAATTTTTAGAAAGTCAAAGGTATTTTTGTAATTTTGTAAACCAGGGGTATTTTGGTAATTTTACAAATTGAGGGTATTCCGGTAATTTTACAAACCAGTGGTATTTTGGTAATTTTAAAAACTAGGGGTATTTTGGTAATTCTATCTTACAGAGGTATTTCAGTAATTTCATAATCGAGGGTAAAACGATAATTTTTTTAAACTGAGGGTAAAATGGTAATTTTGTAAATCGAGGGTAAAACAGTAATTCTGTAAATTGAGGGTAAAATGGTAATTCTATAAATCGAGGGTAAAATAGTAATTTTGTAAATCGATGGTGAAACGGTAATTCTATAAATCGAGGGTAAAATGGTAATTCTACAAATCGAGGGCATTTCAGTAATTTGGTAAACTAAAGGATTCTAAACAGGGATAACAATACGAATGGGCCTAAAGCTTATTCTCGGCCCAAATGCGCCCACACGCTCGTGTGGCCCTTTTAGCCCAAATCTAGCCACAAATATGAGATTCACCTAGCCTAGCCAATATTTACTATCCAATCAAACAACTTATCCAATTAGGCCCGTAGGCCCATTAGGCCCACTGACCCCTTTCGGCCCAGCGCGGCCTGAAGTAGCCATTTCTACAGCTAGAGTAGTGAGAAATACACACCTGATAGGAGACTGGAGTTAATCCACACTCCGAGCACTCTTAGCTGACGCCCAACCCAAACGAGCACGCCATACAGCGAAAGGGATCAGCCAAGAAAGGTACATTTACTCTCCTCATGGTTCCCTCTATTTAAAGCCAGCTTCACAACCACTCTTATATTAGCTTCCTGATGTGGGATCCCTCCAACATTAGAGTTTAAATTCAACACCAACTCTTGCCGCCCCCTGTTAGCAAAATAAATGCTCTTTTCTTGCCATGGGATTCGAACCTATGCCTCCCCTTAAATGCTCCACACGCTACTTGCCACTAAGCCACAAGGCTTTTGTGTCATATTTTATCCCCAATTAATTATAAGGTCTAAAGGCCAAAGTCTAGGTTCCCTTTAAAAATCCAAAATAAATTGCAAAAGCCAAGGCTTGAACCCAGGCTCCCATACAACCTTAATGACGCCACAACCACTAGACTACAAGCTTCCTTGTGTCATTTATTTAACACAATAATTTAAAAACTCTCATCCAAGCATCCAGGTTTTTTCACTTAATACCAAAATTTTTGCTAAAGCCCAAGTTTGAACCCAAGATTTCTCTAACACTTCTCAAAGCCATTAACCACTAAAGCAAACATTTAATTGTGTCATTTCATTGCACAATTAAATACCTATATAAAACCTCCTTACGGACCCACACTCAAGGCCCAATACTTCTAGGCCCAAATTCGGGGTGTTACAATTCTACCCCCTTAAAGAAATTTCGTCCTCGAAATTTTGCACTCTGAAACTACACCACCACATTTCCGCTGTGCACTCCGATACTAATAATACTAACATACACCTAAAACATTTATCCATCAGAGTCGATAGATTTCACATGCAAACAATTTCTACATTTCCAGAACGCACACCAAATAAATACTAAATCTAAATTCAAGCATTACAGCTTACTCTAACTAGAGAGTTCCAATATTGTGCTACTATCTATAGTAGTTTCTCAATATAGCACTTCAATCTATAACAGCAAACAGAGTTAGAGAACTTACAGATTCGGTGCCGGAGACTCGGTGTGCCACACCTCCAGTAACATCTTTTCAGGAACAAGTCAAGTTTTGTTGAGAGATTTCAAAACAAAATTTTAGAAAAACCCTTTTCAAACCCCAATTTGGGAAAAAGAAAAGAAAAAATAACAATAATTTTTTTACTACCCATACCACAGTCGAGTTTTGTAACCTGGCTCTGATACCACTAAATGTAACACCCCAAACCCGACCCAGACGTTATGGCCGAATCTGACGTGCCACATTGGAGTTGAAACCCCACGTTCCGTTTTAGTGTTTTTAAAAAACCATATATTTTGTTGAGTTAACAAAGTTTATGAAAGCTAGGCACCAGGTTGGTATCCGAGAGGAGGTGAGCCATGAAGGCTGCTTAAGTACCAAGCTCTTTGATTGGATCCAATCCTAGACCTGCCCACAACCATAACCACACTTTGTTATACCGAGTTTAAATTTGTTTAAGTGGACGTCTTTGATAAATCGATTAATCATAGTGTTGAGATATTTTGAAAACAAGTATCATTTTGCAAACACGTCCTAAGTCTAGCCCATTTGAATAATTATCAACCAGGTTTGAAGTTATTAAAAATAAACTAATCCCGAAAAGAAATAAAAGAAAAGTTAAAATTGCCCTTATTACAACCCAAAAATAAATAATAATTAAAGGAAATTAAATGAAAACCAACGCTTATTTAAAAGCCAAAAGACGATCACCGTGGCCACTCTGAATCCCCTCCGGCCCAAGTCCCCACATCAAGGCTCACCTGCAAGGTTAAGGAAAGGAGGGTGAGTTTGGAAACTCAGTGTGCAACAAGCCCCTTCAAGAGCCCAGAGCAATAACAGCCTGTTGGGCCTAAGCCCAAATCCAATCTCAAACATGTACTAGGCCATAGCCCTTTTCATATTTCATATTTCATAACACTGGGCCGAAGCCTTTTCAAATTTCATATTACTGGGCCGAAGCCTTTACTGTAAACGGTATGGCCCATAGGCCCATTTCAATATCACATGTAATGTCAAATGAAAGAATGCAAGCCCAATTGGGGAGACTACTCAACCCACCATCCGCTACTCTCCACCCGTACCAACCAACACACCATGTGGGGATTAACTCGACCCACCCCGCCATAACTCTCCACTGGCAGCATAGCTGCTTTATCATATAACTGGAGGCCTAGCCTCTTTTAATAACTGGGGCAAAAGCCCTTTTTATAACTGGGGCATAAGCCCTTTTTATAACTGGGGCATAAGCCCTTCATCATAACTGGGGCATAAGCCCTTTATCATAACT
Organism: Gossypium hirsutum; assembly: GCF_007990345.1. Lineage (NCBI taxonomy): Eukaryota > Viridiplantae > Streptophyta > Magnoliopsida > Malvales > Malvaceae > Gossypium > Gossypium hirsutum. The sequence goes on along the minus strand of NC_053434.1, from coordinate 79,716,692 downwards.
GGGGCATAAGCCCTTTATCATAACTGGGGCATAAGCCCTTTAATAACTGGGGCATAAGCCCTTTAATAACAAGGGCATAAGCCCTTTTGCACTTCCTCCATCCATATAAAACCCAACCCAATGCATTTATGAACATCTCATGTGTATATCATACATATCATGTGCATATCATACATGTCATGTTTATCAAAATCCCATGCATTAAGTTCATATATAAACCCTAGGGGTATAATGGTCATTTTTACCTAGGGGCAAAACGGTCATTTTCATGTTATAAGGGTAATCTTGTAATTTTACCAAAAATTAGGGTTTCCATGTTCATTAACAATTACTAACAATTCATGGGTGCAAATAGTGATTCTGGCCCATTTTTAGCGAAATCGAGTTATTAGGCCTAAAACCCCTAATGAGCCCTACTTAGCCGATTTTGTCATCTAGGCCCATTTAGCCTATATCCGTAACAGCATTAACAATCTTAACACGCAATTTAACAGATTTCCGTTTTCTACCAATTTTACCCAAATGGGCCCGAAAGCCTATTGGGCCCTATTTCAGCCCCTCGAGGCCCAACTTACCGTGAACGACAAAAACACGTCCTTACAGTTTCCATTGTTCCCGATCATCATCTCATCGATTCTAACTAACTAGTGACCGTTCGCTTGCTCACAAGTCCTCGTAATGCCAGAATTTTGGCATTTCAGCTTTTCGGCATTTATCGCTTTAAGCTATGAAAAAAGGTTCTGAATTGGATTATGATCGGTAATGCCCGGTAAACCCATTTCGGCAACGAATACGGGTTAGGGGTGTTACATTTGATTGGTATTAGAGCTACCGTTTAATCAGTTCGAGGACTAACGTAGCGTGTGTGAGTCTAGCTATACATGCCATATTTTATACTGTGATAGTGTGATGACTCTTGACATTTGAAAATGTGTTTTCGTATAGTAAATGGATCCCGATCGAGCCGTAATGGATGACGTAGAAGATAATGTGCCTGCTCCTACACAAAGGGCAACTTCAGCTAATTCAAGGCCGATTTTGAGTAATATAGAGAGAGAGGCTAAGCAAGCCTTCTTCTAGTTAATGAATGAGGGGTTCACGGAGTTCATTCGAACAAATCCGATTTCTCAACAACCTCCACCCCCTCAAGTTCCTGTAACTTCCCAAGTTATACAAAAATAGAAGAAAAAAATGATTTTGAAGCCAGAGATTTCAGTGAGAGATCATTGGGTAAATCATTTTAGTCTGCATCAAAGAAATTTCGAGATGATTATAGTCGTTCAAAGGCTAATATGGGCCACTCAAGTAGAGATCGTTCTAGATCACATTTGAGCTTCAAAGCTCCAACTACCTCTATCGCTAGTGTTGAAAATTTCAGATTTGACTGAGTGCAAACGTTGTAGTAAAAGACATTCGGGTATTTGTAGACTGAATAATCAAGCTTGTTTCAAATGTGGATCCTTAGATCACTTTATTTGAGATTGTCCCGAGTCGGCTGAGCAAGAGATTGTGCAAAATCTGAGTCGAGTAACACTTCAGCCAAGAGTAGATCTCTTAGAAATGCGGGAAATGTGAGTAGCAGTCAGAGAGGAACTAAAGACACAGCAGTTCGATCTAAGGCTCGTGCACCTGTCAGAGCTTATGCTATTAACACTCGTGAGGAGGTTTCAAACCCAGATGTTATTACTGGTATATCCACTCTATGATACTAGTGTAATTGCATTGATTAATTCTGATTTGACTCATTCTTATGTATGTGAGACCTTAATATTCAGTAAGACTTTGCCTGTAGAGTCTGCCGAGCTTGTGATTAGAATATCGAACCCCTTGGGCCGATGTGTTTTGGTTGATAAAATGTGTAAGAATTGTCCGTTGATGGTTCGAGATTCATGTCTTCTGGTTGATTTGATGATGTTATCATTCAATGAGTTCATAGTATGAATTAGTTGACTTTGCATAATGCTATTGTAAATATTAAATGAAAGACTATTGATTTGAGATGCCATGATGAGATTAATCAGATTGAGTTTAATGATCTGAATGGTTTATTAGCAGCAATATCTTTGATGTTAGCTTAGAAATATGTGAGAAAGAGTTGTGAAGCTTACTTTGCGTTTGTGTTTGATAGTAAAGTGACCGAAAGAAAGCTTGAATCAGTACCGGTTGTGTGCGAGTATCCGGATGTGTTTCCTAAAGAATTTCTAGGTTTACCACCTATCTGAGAAGTAGAGTTTCGTATTGAGACAGTGCTGAGGACAACTCTGATATTGATAGCTCAGTACAGAATGGCACCTACTGACATAAAAGAATTGGAAAGTTAGTTGCAAGAGTTAAGTTGCAAGAGTTGGCAGATAGAGGTTTCACACGACCGAGTTTCTCTCCCTAGGGTGCACCAGTTTTATTGTGAAAGAGAAAGATAGAACTATGAGAATGTGTATCGCTTATAGGCAGCTTAGTAGAGTGATTATAAAGAATAAATATCCATTGACACGGATTGAGGACTTGTTCAATCAACTGAAAGAGGCTACAGTGTTTTCAAAGATAGATTTCAGATCATGTTACTATAAGTTGTGAGTTAAAGACTTTGATGTGTCAAAGACTGGTTTTCAAATGAGACAGTATCCAGACGATTTGTGGTTGTGTTCAATGATGACATTTTGATCTATTTTCGTGATAAAACTGAGCATGCCGAACATTTGAGACTTGTGCTACAGACTTTGCGAGGTAAACTATTGTATGCAAAGTTCAACAAATGTGAGTTCTGGTTATGTGAAGTCAGTTTTTTGGGACATGTTGTATTAGCATCGGGTATTCAGGTTGATCCGAGTAAAATTTCAGCTATACTTGTTTGGAAACTTCCGAGAAATGTTTCCGAAGTCTGAAGTTTTCTAGGACTTGCTGGTTACTATAGACGGTTCCTGAAAGGTTTCTCTATGATTGCAACCTCGATGAAAAAACTACTATAGAAAGACATTATGGTCGAGTGGTTAGAAAAGTGCCAGAAAAGTTTTGATCAGTTGAAATAATGATTAAATTGTATTGATGGCTTAGTGCAATAGTTAAAGGCGGGTAGTTACTATGATTCCTTTTGGGCATTCTATGTGTACATTTATTCTCAGAATATACATTACTATTTAGTTTCAAAAAGAATTCTTATCCTATTAAGGTAAGGTTGGTCTGTTTGGATTATGTTCGATATTGCTATGTCCATCTTTGGTATTTATTTCCTTGAGTGAGTATGAACATCGACAGTAAAGTTCGTATGAGGCTAATACTTTGTTTTCTACTGGTTATTGTTCTGATGAATGTATGTGAAGATTATATTGCTTCTGTTATTGTGGATTTCAATATTTATGAGTGACAGTGTTCTTTCTGGATCTTATATGGGATATCATCGAAATTAATATCATTCTATATAGGTTGTAACTTTCTAATATTCTGTGTAGCTTCAGACCTTGAAATTTTGCTATTCCGGTTTTCTTATGATTTCATGTGATTATCTGCAAGAAATCTCTATTTGACAGAGATGACTATATCTATTATGATTATAATTTTTGGTTTGAAATGTGAAAGTACAGTAGTACCATCATTAGATTTATAGAAATTGTGTTTCTGCATTGATTGCTATTTAAACCATATTTGATTTTCTTCTGGGTTCAGATGCTTTATTAACAACAGGGATATTATCTATTTTTACGGGTAAGATGTCGGTCTTATTATGACATTATGATTTCTATTTGATAATTGTGGCATCTGTATAGTGATATATCTAGGTTATTGTGGATAGATTGACTAAATCGGCTCATTTTGTTCCGGTTCGTACATATTACTCGCTTGATAGGGTAGCTAAATTGTATGTTTCTCAGATTATGAGATTATTGAACGTATCGAGCCAATTGTGTATAGACTATTGTTTCCACCTGAGTTAGAAAAGATCCATAATGTATTCCATGTTTCGATGCTTCGTAGATATCGATCAGATCCTTACATGTGAAAAATTCGTTAGAGATTGAGATTAAATCTGATATGAGATACAAGGAAGAATCGATTCGTATTCTGGCTTGTGAAGTTAAAGAATTGCGAAATAAGAAAATTCTATTAGTGAAAGTATTGTGGCATAAATACGGAGTTGAAGAGGCAACATAGGAGCCAAAAGTCCCAATGAAAGAACATTTTTCGAACTTATTTACCAGTAAAATTTTTGAGGACGATAATCCCTAAGGGGGAAGAGTTGTAACATCCTGATTTAGACCTTATTCGAAACGGTGGATTCGGGACCACGAATCTGAGTCAGAAAATTTTTTTAAAAAATTATTTTCTGTGTTTATTATGTGTGAATTTGCATATTTTAAATTTTCGTATTTTAATTTTACCGTTTAGATGTCGATTTAAAAAAAGGGCTTAATAGCGTAAAATGATTTTTTCGACCATGGTTTTGCTTAATTAAGGTATGTAACTAGCTTGGTTCTTAATAATTTTTTCGTTTTTGAGATCGTTGCTATGTTATCTACAAAGCCCATGCTTGAATTTTTTATTTTGATGAATATTTTGAGTTATGCCATTGATGAATAATTGAGTTTTGAGATGTTAGTTGATGAAATATGAAATATATGTTTTAGATTAACTTGTTTTGCATTGGAATTTTTGATGATTTTGAGTAATTAGGGCTTTATTGCAAAAATGATAATTTGAAGTACTAAAATGTGAAATAAATGAAATATATGGACTTGTATGAACATGGGTAATATTCGGCCTCAGCATGGTATATGAAAATTCTAGCTATACGGGCTTGGGGGCGCCGCATGGATAAAATCGTACAGTTATAAGGATATTATCGAGCTAGGCTGTGTTGACCACACGGCCAAGGTCATTATTGGGCTCATTGGGCCACACGGGCGAGTGTGGCCATATGGGCCATACTTTAGGTTGTGGGCTTGCTTTCACTATTAAACCATTTAAGGTTGCACGGGTCGTACGAGATGACTGTGAGCCTACTGATAGGTCAGTAAGTATACTTAGACCCCTTACTGGTAAATGACTGTTATACCCCTAGAGGTAAAATAACTCATATGCCCCTATGCTTTAGTTGACTGTATTTGAGCATGACATTTCTGCAGACATGTATGATATTATGCTGCATTACGTGGGTGGGATATATATATGATTTTGGAGGAATTGTACTAAACTGGCAGCTCAGCTGCAAATTCTGTTAGTGCCACTTTCGGTGCTATATTTGGAGTGTAGGGATGGGTGGGTGATTCTATCCCCACATGTAGTGTCGGGCTGGACGGAGTGGAGTGTAGCGGATGGATGGGTAGGACCATTATTGCATTACTGATGCTGTTACTTTAATGGGCTAAGGCCCACATTAATACTAGACTGTCACTGTAATGGGCTTAGGCCCATACTGTTTCTGTCTGATCTTGTTAATGGTCACACACTGAGTTTTCATAAACTCACTGTTTCTGCTCATCTCTGTAGGTAACCATTAGGCGGGTTAGTACTGCGAGGGACTCGGAGATGGCCACACCACTGTTTAAGTTATCGGTTATGATTTTAGTAAAAGTAGTTTTAATTGGGTAGATTTTATGTAATAAGGCCGTTTAAGTTTTATTTTTATTTTTAATTGGGACTTTATCTGAATAACTTATATCTGATAGCATTAGGTCTTGGGTTTTCAAAAGGCAGATGATTTTCAACTATCGTGCAATGTTTTAAAAAGCTTCCACAACAAACAATGATTTAAAGTATTATAACGATTTAGTATGAAACATGTTTTGATAAAAGAACCTGTAATTTTACAAGTGGATAAAATAAGTTAGCTTTTTATAAAGAACGTGAACAAGGTTTTTTTTAAATCCAAATGGAATTCCCTAATAGAACTACGTTTTTCAAAAATGTGACATCTCAGATGCGGCCATAACGTCTAGGCCGGGTTTAGGGTGTTACAAATCATATCATGGACCATCAAATAATCATAAAATAATTATTTCTATTTCAAATTTATGGTCTCAAAACATCTAATCCGAGTAGACCCTAATTCAAGATGTTACACTTGACACATTAACTTGACATTTTTCATTCAATTTTGAGATCAAGACCTCCCTTGGAAATTGAGCATAGTAGGTTTGTTGTATCTTTGATCACCTAGATAGCCACATCAAGATCCACTTTTCTCCAAAACTAAGCCAACTCCATAGTGCATTTCGGGGTACTATAGTCTCAGGAAATATAACTTAATATCATTAAAATTAGTATCACCTTGGACTGAACTTCCTGAATCAGAATAAAAATGTCTTGAAGTCCTTAAGTTGGCTTCTCCACCACAATCATTGGAAAGTGTGACGACTCCTGCATACTTTCACTTTTTTACCAAGTTTAGCTCATCAATAATCTCTACCTTTACACTTACTCTTATGTCACTCGAAGGGGAGACACTATCTTCAACATTCACAAACTCTTGTTGCTCTCTTACTCCAAACTCTTGTTGAACATCTACATTCAATGTTACACCCTAAACTCGGCCTAGACATTATGGCTGAATCTCGGATTTCACATTAAAACTGTTGAAAACATTTATTTGTTAAAGTAACTAGATTTCAATTGTTTTTACAAAAACTCAAAAATTTCAAATATCAATTAATTTTATTTTGGAAAACACTTATTTAAAACGTGAATATTTGTGAGGTTTATTATAATGCCAAAGGAACTCATCATAAATCATTCAAGCAAAGGTTGTGTAACACCCCAAACCCGGCCTAGAAGTTAGGCCCGAATCTAGCGTGTCACATTGAAGTGTTTTTCAAAAACCATGTTCTCATTGAAAACCCTTCTTACTACGTAAAACGCCTGGCCATTTTAAAACTAGTGAAACATTAATTCCCTTAAAACCTTACTAGCTGCAGAAGCTTACTTTTAAACAGTTGCGGAAACGAGATATTTTGAAAACCAGTTGTTGTTTTGGAAAACTGTGCCCTACTTCTAACAGATATTAAGCATACTAAATAAATTTCCCAAATAAAAGGTTAAGAAAATAAAGAGGCCTTAATCAACCCAAATCAAAAACCAAAGTGCTTAACTAAATAAACGAAATAGAAAAACATGCGCAGTTGTGTGGTCGTCTCCGAGTCCCTCTGCGACACCGATCCACTTAGCCTCAGTTTATGAAAACTTTGTGTAATCCCCTTACTAGAGTAACGTCAGTAAACAGACATAATTCAGGATCAGTTTGGGCCAGAGCCCATTACAGTAATAGTACAGTCCAGTTCAAAGCTTACGTGGGCCAAAGCCCGTTACAATATCATTTGGGTCACAGCCCATAACAGAATCAATTGGGCCTAGCCCATCTTCGCCTCAGTTGGGCCGAAGCCCACATTGCAATAATATCACAATAATATCATACATACAATGCTGTGCAACCCACCCCAATAATCCAACTGCTACACACCAACTCCGTCCCCCGATACACATCATGTGGGGATATAAATATCGACCCACCCATCCGATACACATCAATGGTAGCCCGGTTGCGGTACTACCTTTATTGTAGCAAGCTGCTAATCAAATATTAGGCTTAATAGCCATCGGTGGATCCACGATCGTCAAGCAACTATGCGATCCTCATATACTTCCTCCATTCCATAATCCCCAACCCATGCAATATGTCGTGTATGTCATGCTCAATCATCACACGTGTATGCAGAATGGCCATACTCAGTAACAGTCTTTTAAACATATATTAAGAGCATATCATTCATACAACCACAGTCAAGTCAATTAAAATGTAGTCATACATTCATATGGCCCATCAGGCCCAACTACTTCCCACATAACAGTTAGATTTACACAAGTGGGCCCATGGGCCCATCGAGGCCCAAAACAGCCCCAGCACACGAGAACGCTCATGGCGGCTTTCAACAGTGAATACACATTTGTTTATGAGAACGCACCGAAGTCCACGATCACCAACCTTGGCACATCCTGCATTGGGTCTTAATCGCCTTTTTTCTTTTTCACCAGCTCATCTGGTTTGCTCTATTTAAAGCCAGCTTCTCACCAATTCCCATGTTAGCTTCCCGATGTGAGATTACTTTCAACCATTAGGAAAATTCCTTATTTTCTGATGACCACCTCAACCACAGAGTTCCAGTCCAACTCCACCTCTTACACAACTCAAACAGCAAAATAAATACTCCATTGCGCATCCCAAGACTTGAACCTTAGACCTCGCAGTTACACAACACACCACCTTGCCACTCCACCACAGGCTCTTTCTAAGTCATATTTTATCCTCAATTAAATATAAGGTCTATAGGCCAAAGTCCAGGTTCTTTTAAAAGAAAAACCAAAATAAATTGCAAGAGCCAAGACTTGAACCCAGGCTCCCTTGCAACCTTAATGATGCCACAACCACTAGACCACAAGCTTCCTTGTGTTATTTATTTACCACAATAATTTAAAAGGCCTTCATCCAAGCACCCAGAGTTTTATTCACTTATTACCAAAATTTTTGCTAAAGCCCAGGTTTGAACCCAAGATTTCTCCAACACTTCTCAGGGCCATTAACCACTAAAACAGACATTTAATTGTGTCATTCCCTTGTATAATTAAATGCTTATATACAACCTCCTTACGGACCCATACTAAAGGCCCAATAATTCTAAGCCCAAATTCGGGGTGTTACAGGTTTTGTAATATTCTTAATTATTTCCTTTTAAAATGATTTTGTTAAAAATCTTTCGCAGCAGTCGTTTGAAAATATTTAGAAAATCACAATTTTATAGGCTTGTTTAAAATAAAGTAAAATCATAAGTGATTTAAAAGATATAAAATATTTGTAAATTCATCAAGCATGCATACGTGACAGTTTAAAATTGTAAAATAAAGAAACAACCCAATTAAACAGTTCAAAGTCCCAGAGTCCAAAATAACATCCAAAAATAGTTTATAGACCCATTATTGAAAGTATCCATTTAAGAGGCTCCTTCGTTTACTGAGTCCAAGCCCTAAGTTCGTGTATTACCTGAAAGGTTCAGAACTAATGGGGTGAGCTTTTAAAGCTGAGTGTGGGTCTTATATCAAGTTAAATAACAAATAAACACATATTGATCATATAACATAATCAAATTTGATGCATATGATCATGAAAGTGCACTTTTTGTAAAATAATTATGCAAGTTTTTATAAAACATCCTACTCATCACCGCTACACTCTAAAAACAATTCCCTATAACTCATCCATCCAAACACTTAAATGTGGATGAAGCCACCAATGTTTGTAGAGAAGCTACAATGTAGGTTGTGGACAAAGCCACCATGTAAGTTGTGGGTAAAGCCACCAATTCTTCCTCTTTAAAATATCCCACCCTGTGCATGTGATATGGTCATACTGAACATATATAAAAATTTTACTCATTTCAAGATATCATTTGTCACATGGGCATGTTGCACATGCAAATCGAGTAATATCATGTAACACCTCTAACCCATATCCATCGTCGAAACAGGGTTTGGAGCATTACTAGAACATTCAAAATATTTACAAATCAATTATGAAAATTACTATTCATTTACCAAGATCATTCATAACATCCCTTGATTGGGCCCTCGAGGCCCAATACAAGCATTAAAATCAAGTCAGGACTTAATCGAAAACTTATAAAAATTTTTGCAACATTTCAAAAAATTTTCCAAGTTACAGGGCTCACATGCCCGTGTGATCTAAGGACACGCCCATTGACCTTTTAGACATGCCGGTGCTGGAGACCGTGTTTGACCTCGTGTAACTCTTTCACTTGCACACATAGCCATTCCACACGCCCGTGTGGTTAATTAATTCAATTCAAAATTAGGTACAGGTTTCACACAGCCAAGACACACACCCGTGTCTCTGCTTGTGTGCCCAATGTTGAGTATTCTATTCCTGAAAATTAAGGTGCAGGGGATACACAGCCTAACCACATGCCCATGTTACCAGGCCGTGTGTCGCACATGGTCTAGACACACGCCCATGTGGACAAAATGTAGCCATTTCTAGCTTCATTTCTTAACCAAAATTTCACCCAAGACCTGCACTTGAAACATTCAACCAATACCATTCATTCCAAGCATTCAAATTAAACGAACTTCATCATTCAACAAGGCATATCATTACATACACATATGGTTATAAAGTTACCTTGGATTAACTTAGGCAATAATAACTTTTGATAACATATATTCAACTTAACACATCTATATATATATATCATGATAACCTACTTAGTAATACCAAAAAGTATCATTGCTAGCTATTCTAATGGCTAGGTTACAAAACATCATTATCAAGCTACTACTATACATGCCATTATACCAAAATGATTTTTTAAATAATACCAAAAGGACTAGTTGATAGTGTGACGATGCTCTAATGAACTCCGACCTTCACGAGCTTCCGAGTACTATAAAACAGGGGAAAATAAAATGGAGTAAGTATTACATGCTTAGTAAGTTAGTATAACAGAAACTAAACTTACCAATCCCGTTTATTAAATCTAAGCATACAATAACAAGTTTTCCATCCATTTGGCTAAATTGTCTAAACATATGCATCCAATCAAACATGTTAGTCACAAAGTTTACATATACATCAAGTAAGAATAGATGAGCTCTTCATGCAACACTCTTTCAAGACATTATCATTTCATCTCATAATTCTCATGCTATGTTAAGGGTTCTATGTCCGTTGAATCATTGAAATTCTGATGCATACTCAAGTAGTACACTCGAGGTGTGCAATTCAATAATTCGTCAATTCTTATTCAAGCGTACCTCTTAGGGCACTTAACCCAGAAACATACTCGAGTCACATATAGTATAACAGGATTACCAGTCCAGGCTAACCCCTAATTGTAACGTATACTGGAGATGTATTATATCCGAATTACTTATCCAGGCTTAATCCTTTCTATAACAAGGTCAATAGGATTACTCGTCTGAGCTAAATCCTGTCCGCAACAAATGCAAGACCTTATTCATTTTGTGAAAGCACATATATTCATCGGAATTCAATAATTAATCGAGACTTAACCCTTTTTCCCCATATCAAGCATACATTAAATTTCTCATTATAGCATTCAAGTAATGTACATCAATATAAGTCACATTTCATACAGCACAATATTCAATTAAACATATTTACATACCGGCTTAAGTTACATGAACTTACCTCGACACTTGTTTGCGTTAGAAATCTACTAATCTGAAACCTGTTCTTTTCCTTGATCTAACCTCAAATTAGTGTTTTCTAGATCTAAATAAATGAATTTAACCATCAAATTCACACATTTCATATTTAAATGGACTTCATCTACATCCTAGGCAAAATTACCATTTTGCCCCTAACTTTTCCATAAATTTTAATTTCATCCCTAATCCTGGAAGATGAAACTTGTGCAAATTACTCCCTATTTCAAGCCTAACCAAAGCCTCAATACAAATTTTACAGCACATGTACTCATAAAAATTTAGAATTTTTCATCAAATTTTACAACTTTACATTTTAGTCCCTAAATTATGTTTTCATCAAAAATCACTTTGTAAAAGTTGTTTATCTATCGATAATCTTTCATTTTCTACCATAAATTTCTAGCTTCCAGCATATACATCCATGACCCATTTTCACACCTTGATAACTTTTCGAATTAATCCTTCAAATAGAGAGATTAAACTATCCTAGCTTTAAAAATATCAAAATTACTAAAAACGAGACAAGGAAACTTACCCAATTAGGCCTTGAAAATTTCTTTTCTCTCACCTAGGGTTTCTATGTGTTTTTAGGTTGAAGATGATGAAAATAAGATGATATATTTTCTTTTCATCTTTTAATTAATTAAGTATTTTACTATTTCCAATTTAGTCTTGCCCTTTTTTCTATATTTCCATGGATGAGTTACCAAGAAAAATCTACATACTTTTTTTAATGATCTAATTACCATATAAGGCCCTCTAGATTTGAATCCCATAGCTATTTAATCCTTATAGCTACTAGAATTCAAGTTTTGCATTTTATGCAATTTAGTCCTTCTCGTAATTAAACACTTAATCGATAAAATTTTCGTATCAACACTTTAACACGACATGCCTATTATAATACGGACCATATAATGAAATAAAAATAAACCTTATTTTCGGATCAGATTTGTGGTCCTGAAACCACTGTTCCAATTTCACTGAAAATGGGTTGTTACAACTCTCCCCCTTAAGGATTTCCGTCCTTGATAATCTTACTAGTGAAAAGATTCGGGTATTGCTTTCTTATAGTATTCTCCGGCTCCTAGGTATCCTCTTTTATATCGTTTCGTTGCTAACGAAGTTTCACTAAAGCTACCTTTTTATTTCTTAACTCTTTTGCTTCCTTAGTTAAGATTTTGATCAGTTCTTCAGTATATGTTATATTAGGTTGAATGTCTAACTCTGTCGAAGAAATAACATGTGAGGGATCGGATCGGTACCGTTGTAGCATAGACACATAAAAAACATTATGAATCCGATTAAGTTCTGGTGGCAAAGCTAACCAATATGCAACTGGTCCGATTCTTTCCGTAATTTCATATGATCCAATGAACCGTGGACTCAATTTTCCTTTACGACCAAACCAAGGAACTTTCTTCCAAGGTGATACTTTCAAGAATACTTTGTTGCCGACTTGAAATTCTATTTCTTTTCATTTCAAATCAGCATAGGACTTTTGATGATCAGAGGCTGCTTTCAAATTGTCTCGGATTACTTTCACTTTTTCCTCAGTCTCTCAGACCAAGTCAACTTTGTGTAACTTTTTCTCATGGAGTTTCGTCTAATACAATGGAGTTCTACATTTGTGTCCATACAAGGCTTCATACGGTGCCATTTTAATACTAGACTGATAACTGTTATTATAAACAAATTCAACCAAAGGCAAATACCTTTCCCAGTTACCTTGAAACTCAAGTACACAACACCGAAACATATCTTCCAAGATCTGTATTACCCATTCAGATTGACCATCTGTTTGGGGATGAAATGCAATACTAAACTGTAACTGAGTACCTAGAGCTTCTTGCAATTTGCTCAGATTCGAGAAGTAAACCAAGGATCTCTATCTGAAATAATGGAGACAGGCACTTCATGCAATCTGATAATCTCAAAAACATATAATTCAGCCAATCTTTCCAAGGAATAATCGATACATACTAGAATAAAGTGTGCAGACTTTGTCAACCGGTCAATAATTACCCAAATGGCATCTTTTTTTCTTTGGAGACAAGGGTAATCCCGTTACAAAGTCTATGGCTTTCTTTCCCATTTTCATTCTGGTATCGTAACTGGCTGTAATAGTCCAGATGGCAACTGATGATTAGCTATTACTTGCTGACATATCAAACACTTAGATACAAACTCAAAAATATCTTGTTTCATTCCCAACCACTAGTACATCTTTTTCAGATCATTATACATTTTATTACTATCAGGATGAATAGACATGTTACCATTTTGAGCTTCATGCAAAATCTTTTGTACCAATTCTGAACTTTTTGGTTCACATACTCTGCCTCTGAATAACAATCAACTATTAGTCCCGATCTGAAATTTTGAGTCAAGAGTCGATTCACTTTGTATCTGTTTTGCTTGCAACTTATTATCATTTTTCTAAGCTTTAGAAATCTGTTGCAAAAACATTGGTCTAGCTTTTAACTCAGCTATGATTGAACCATCATCAAACAACAATAATTGGGTGTTCATTTCTCACAAAGTATATAGGGATTTTCTACTCAAAGCATCCGTCACTATGTTGGCTTTCCTCAGATGGTAGTCAATAACAAGATCATAATCTTTCAATAACTCAAGCCATCTGCGCCGTCTCAAATTAAAATCTTTTTGTGACATCAAATATTTCAAGCTTTTATGATTAGTGAATATGTGACATTTTCACCAAATAAGTAATGCCGCCAGATTTTCAATACAAACACTATGGCTGCGAATTCAAGATTATGTGTCGGGTAGTTCTTTTCATGTGGATTTAGCTATCATGAAGCATAGGCTACTACCTTACCATCTTGCATCAAAACATAGCCTAAACCATTTAATGACTCATCACTGTAAACTATAAATTCCTTACCTGATTCAGGTTGGACTAACACAGGTGCTTCTATTAATAAAGCCTTTAATCTATCAAAGCTCTGCTGCATTTATCGGTCCACTCAAACTTTACATCTTTCTGTAGCAAATGAGTCATCAGAGATGTTATGATTGAAAAACTTTTTACAAATCTCCGATAATAACTAGCTAGTCCCAGAAAATTTCAGACTTCAAATACATTCTTCGATGGCTTCCAATTAACAATGGTTGAAATTTTATTCGAGTCTACTCTGACACCTTCAGTAGATACTATATGCCCAAGAAAACTAACTTTCCGTAGCCAAAATTCACATTTACTGAATTTGGCATATAATTGTTTCTCTCGTAGAGTTGCAACACTATTCTTAATGCCCAGAATGCTCATTTTCAATCCGAGAGTAAACCAAAATATCATCTATAAATACCACCACAAACCTGTCTAAATACGGGCTGAAAAAATTTGTTTATCAAATCCATAAATGATCATTTGATTTCGTGATAGGTTTTAAATATTTATAATTAATCGTTCTTGAAACTAACTATTATCGCGATGTACGCAAGTGTACCTATCAAACAGTAGTAAAGTTTTAGCAAGACCGAATTATTGAACACAAAGGAACAAAAAGTACTAGTAATGACTATCTTTTTATTATCTAGCCTAGGAATAAAGAGGTTTTGTTTTAACTAACTAATTATCTAAACTAAGAACTCATAGAGAATAGAATTGAGGAATTGCTTTGGGAAAATCGATTAAATTAAGACAATACCTAAGGAAAAATCCACCTAGACTGCACTTGTTATTTTGGCTTCGAATCAGACGATTTATTCATTTAACTTGTTCCATAGAGTTCCCTAAGTTATGTTATTATCTCTATTCAAGACTAATAACATCTAATCCCTAGATTGAATAATTGAGACCTTTCTCTAATTAACACCTTAGGGTTGCATTAACTCAATCTATGGATCCCCTTATTAGGTTTCACCCTAATCAGGAAAAATCTTGTCACCCTATGTCTAGGCGCGCAAACAACTCCGCTTAATTATGAAAAATATACTCTTAGACAGGGTCTATTCCTCCTCTGAATAAGAGCTTATTTTGAATCAGTATCTTGGGATATCAAAACAAGAATTAAGAGCACATATTTAAGAACAAGTTAAATATTTATCATGCAATTTAGAAAATAATAACAAGATTCGTCTTAGGTTTCATTCCCCTTAGGTATTTAAGGGTTTTAGTTCATAACAAGATAAGAAAACATCTCAAAATAATAAAGAATACAAATGTAACACCCCAAACCCGGCCCAGACGTTATGGTTGAATCTGACGTGCC